>NC_067455.1:2048749-2116045 GCF_025434085.1 Hippocampus zosterae | reverse complement strand
TGAATCAGTTTTTCCTTCAACTTTTTGTGACAACGATTCCAAAACGAGTGATAAAGAAAAATGACATTCAGCAGACTCGCGCAATTATTTATCGCTTTGATATATCGATGCTGTCGGCAGTAAATATTTTTTTTTCATGCCGGGCAGTTTTGGATTTCCTCTCGACATTTCAAGTCAACTTCGAGTCAACTTGATTTGTCAAATGTGCTCGACGTGCAAAACATGCGGCACGGACGACATTTCTTTCCTCTCGTTAGAACGCCCGATTGGTGTTCAAAGAAAGAAACATCCAAAGATGATTCTGATTCTGAAGAGGACAGGAGGGCAGCGAGATTCCATGTCGACATAATACTTTCGCTGCTGCCTGGATCACTGACCCACTTTTTCTCACCCCCCCCCTCTCTCTTTTGATTCCCAGCATAATCTGTCACACACACGCTCATGCACAGATGCGAGCGATGCACTGCGACCCTCCGCGCAACTTCTCAGCATCCATAGCAGTGCTCGGAAGCACGATGAATCATCCATTTGCTCAGCTAGCGGTCGACAAATCCCGTCCTTTTTTTTTTTGCGTACACGATAACATAAAGGAAGCCAGGAAGTAAGACGTCGTGAGTGAACACGTGAAGGTATCCAAAAGCACAAGGGAAGATCGTGTTGATCGGCGGTGACCTCGGACCCCGCAAATGTTTCCAACAGACGCACTCCAAAAAATGCTTTGGGTAGACTCGCTCGGGCTGCAAAATCGAGGGGGGTGGGGGGGGGGCGACTCCATATTTTTAGGGGCAATTTTCCCTTCCTGCAGGACTGCTTAGTGCAGTGTTTTCCAACTCCAGAGAGCCAAGGTGCGTATTTGACATGACATGGGGAGGGGGGGGGGGGGGGGGGGGCACATTGCCAAAAAAAAATGCGGAACGACACGTTCAGTTTTTGCTGCTCCGCTGCATCACAGATTTTGGTTCTTTTTTTGTGTATCATACCTATGTTGCGGATTATTTGCTAATTCGCAGGAGTTTACTGGATGATTTTTTTCCCCCCAACACGGACAGCTCTTTATTATTTTTTTCTCAATACAGAAGCTAAAGTCCAACGCGCTTTTTTTTTTGTGTAAAGTACATCTGTAGTCAAAATATTTCTTTCAAAAAGGAGACGAGAGGAGGCTCATCACGAAAACAAGCTTCCGAATGTCAACCGTGATGGTCGAGCGGCGGCGGGCGGGTGATGTTCCGCTCTACTTGCTTGTGACAAACTCTTGGATGAATTATTCAACTCGCAGTTTTGGAATTTCTTCCTGCCAAAATGTCAGCGGTGATTTTGTGGCGACGCTTTGCCTGAAAGATGCACCGTCATCACTCTTGAACTTTCCAGGGTTCCCCAGGGGCACAAGGATGAAACTAAATGTGTGAGAGAGCGAGTGAGAGAGCCCAGACTGTCTTTTTACCTTTCGTATCTTCAAATTTCTTTCGTAACAAGAGGCAGTATTTTCCTGTTGAGGCGTTTTGTAACTTTCGTATGAAGAGACGTTCGTAAGTAGATGTACCACTGGTTCTAGCTAGCGCTGCTAGCCAGCTTACAAGCTCGCTTCGGTTTCGGCATCGATATCGGTATCGATATCGGCATCGGTATCGATATCGGCATCGATATCGGCATAGATATCGGCATAGATATCGGCATCGGTATCGATCTCCCTCTCTCTCTACACTCTCACACTCCCGCACACGCACTTACATACACATGACTGTGTCGGGCGGGGGCCAATAATCATTTCATTAAAAAAATATGAGGAAATAAGCACGTACTTGCCATTTGAATATTTATGTGCGCATTGTATCGCGAGTCAAGTCAAATCCTTCCGCGTGGAAAGATGACAGACGGCCATAATGCGTTCCACGTAGCATTCTCCAATTGTTTCCAACGATTGGCCACGCACAACAAAATAGTCGGAATGGAGTCCTCTTTAGTTTTCTTGCCGCGCTGCGCATTTTGTGGCAGACGCACTTAGCATTGGGAAAAGTACAAAAGTTCCTTTTTGCTTTTTTTTGCAAGCGTTTCACAGCGCGCATCTCTTCATTCGTAAAATTTGCCATTTGTTGACATTCACCCAATGTGCCGGAGAACAAACGATTGCACGTCCACAAAGTCCCGCCGGTCATCTAAACTCTGTGTTTAATTACCGGTGATGACTTCATCGCCATTTGTCTCCCTTTCAACAATGCAGTCATAGCTCAGTGAATGAATCGAGAAAAAAAAAAAAAACACAGCCCAAAGTCGGTCGGGACCGTGGGCGGCGATGTGTTAGAATCGTTCAGAAGAGCCTTTCAATCTCAAGTCGGGAAAAGAGAACGAGCCTTGACAGATTTCTCAGCTGACTTGGCAGGACCCGAGCTGTCGTTGTCACGAATCGCGCGACTGAAAGTCCCGCGTTTGGACTTTCTATCGCGAGGCAAAGGTGGAGCTACGGCATTTTTGCAATTTAAAAAGAGCTCGCCCTTTTTTGGGACGGATTTCAATGGCATTGACAAATCTCGGGGAAAGGATGAAGCGGGATTTTTCGCCGTCTTGCCTCCGCGTCACCAGTCCGAAGCGGCGAATGAGATGCGAGCGAGACCGTGCGTGCGCTTAAAAAGGCGCAAAGAAGAAGAAACGGCTCCTTTGTGCCTGCTTTCATTTGTCAAATCTTTCAAGGAACAACTTGATTATGGTGCGTATCCTATTTCTCTCCCACTTGTGAACCCCCCCCACCCAAAAAAAAGACGATTCAAATTTCAGAATTGACCTTATCCTATTTTCACAAGTGAATCTCATCGCGACAACAATAGAACGAGAAATACGACTTGACTGCACATTTTGTGATGGCAAAAATGTTATTTCCATTATTTAGGCTGCAGCGAATCAGTTCGAAATCCGTAACCCCCCCCCCCCACCCCCGCCCCCCCCCAGTCTTTCACTTTGTTCATTCAACAGTTTGTGTGAGTGAGTGGCATCCTATACTGTTCAAACCACCACCCACTGGAGCGCAACACCCCCCCGACCCCCCCGGCCGCCGTTTTCATCATTCGCTCACAGATGAGTGGCCATTACTTCCCCGTGACCTAAATGTGTCACATCCCTTGCACATGATGACTCTCCTCCCCCCCACCCCGCGCTCTCTTTCTATCTCTTCACTGTTTGTTCATCTCTTAATTGCCCCCCCCCTGCCCTCACAAACAACAACAACCGACGAACAAACCGCGAAGAGACGACGTCGACATCATGATCGGAAAACATCGCCGGCTGTCGCCCAAGCGGCCGAGCGTCGACCGCGCGCCTGCGGGTGTGCTCGCGAATGAGCGCGGCCATACGGACGCAAGTTGCCAGCGCATTTGCTGCATGGGCGCAATGTTTGAAATGGATCATGACGGATTCTTTTTTTTTTTTTTTTTTTAATCACGGAACACACACACACACAAAAAAAAAATTTAAATGATGCGGTATGCAAAGACATAGAACGCTGAATTTCAACAGAGCTCGGCAATCGTAATTTAATGTCGCGGTTTGATTATGATTTGAATAACACATTGGAACAATCGTAAATAACGACACTTAGTAGTGTCACCCATTAAATAAAATTTTAAGTCGTTTTATGGTACGAGCATTGGCGACTTCTGGTATGTGCACAATGTGCGGCCTTCTAAAAGCTCCGTGAAACGGGAGTTGGGTTGCCACGGTGACAAGTAAATCATTGCCATTTGTAGGGGGGAATTTGTAGCCCCTTGTGAGCGGTCTTCTACGATTTTGCTGATAAATGAGTATCAATGTCAAACTGTCGGGTCGCAGGGGGGGCGGGGGGGGGGGGGGCGAACAAAGGGCATGCTTGTACACGAAGGCGCATTTGTCAATATTTTCACATGTATTTTTATTTTAATATTCAGTCTTGAACTTATTTCAGATTTTTTTTTTTGGGGGGGGGGGGGCTGAAGCTAACAGAATCCAAATCCAAATCTCTAATTTCAGAGAGGTGAATAATATATAGGCCCGGTAGTCCAGTGGTTAGCACGTCGGCTTCACAGTGCAGAGGTACCGGGTTCGATTCCAGCTCCGGCCTCCCTGTGTGGAGTTTGCATGTTCTCCCCGGGCCTGCGTGGGTTTTCTCCGGGTGCTCCGGTTTCCTCCCACATTCCAAAAACATGCAAGGAAGGCTGATTGAACACTCTAAAATTGTCCCTAGGTGTGAGTGCGAATGGTTGTTCGTTTCTGTGTGCCCTGCGATTGGCTGGCAACCGATTCAGGGTGTCCCCCGCCTACTGCCGGAAGACAGCTGGGATAGGCTCCAGCACCCCCCGCGACCCTAGTGAGGATCAAGCGGCTCGGAAGATGAATGAATGAATGAATGAATAATATATAAGACAACAACGTGCGCCAGGCGCCGCTAGCCCCCACACCCCCTTTTTTTTTTCTTTTCCGTCAGCCGGAGCATCGCCGATGTCGTTTGTATTCCTCCACAAGCGGAAGAACCCTCATCAGCCCATCTGTGCGCCGCGAATCGTTCCACATGACAACGCGATTACGCGAGCGTCCTCCGGGAAACCGGGTCAGACTTACCCAAGCAGGCAGATCCATTCAGGTTGGCTTCATAGCCCTCGTCGCAGACGCAGCCTCCGACCGGCACCATCCACTCGCCCTCGGCGTTGCAGTGCATGCGAGGCCCGCTGCCCACTTGGGCCTGGCTGTGGGCCACGCACGCGCCGGCCACGGGCACCAGAGCCGTGGGCTCCGCACCGGAGGGGGTGGCCGGGTAGGACGCCAAGTAGAGGCTGGTGGCGGGACAGCGGCGGTAGAAGACCGACACGCCCATGAGGGAAACGCAGGCGCCGCTGTCCACGATGGCCAGGACGAATCTGCCACAGAAGAAGGGGACGCATCAGTAGCGCTCCGGCGCGCGTGGCTAAAGTACGAGAGTAGGAGCGCTGATACTTCAACAGTCAAAGTACTGATTGAAATCCTGCATTTGAGTTGAAAAAAAAAAGTAAAGATACTTTCATTCATTCATTCATCTTCCGAGCCGCTTGATCCTCACTAGGGTCGCGGGGGGTGCTGGAGCCGATCCCAGCTGTCTTCAGGCAGCAGGCGGGGGACACCCTGAATCGGTTGCCAGCCAATCGCAGGGCACACAGAGACGAACAACCATTCGCACTCACACTCACACCTAGGGACAATTTAGAGCGTCCAATCAGCCTGCCATGCATGTTTTTGGAATGTGGGAGGAAACCGGAGCACCCGGAGAAAACCCACGCAGGCCCGGGGAGAACATGCAAACTCCACACAGGGAGGCCGGAGCTGGAATCGAACCCGGTACCTCTGCACTGTGAAGCCGATGTGCTAACCACTGGACTACCGGGCCGCCCGTAAAGATACTTGTGTAAAAAAAAAAAAAGTATTTGTACTGGTTTAACTCTTGCATTTAATTAAAAGTAAAAAAAGGACCAGAGTTGACAACAGTACTCACAGCCTGTCCTTGAGCACAGGTTTTTACAAATTCCCCGGGGGCAAAGGTGAAATTACTGACTCAACTTCACGACTTCAATACGACTAAAAGGGTTTAAAAAGTACTCACACTGTACTTAAGTACAAGTAAAAATACTTAACAATAATAAAAAATAAATAAACCATGCGTAGCATGCCTACCAGTGGTGGCAAAAGCAGTCACATGATATATACTTGAGTATGAATTATTGTGTCAAGAAAGCGCCTCAAAAAAGTAAAAGTATTGATTCAATGCCTAGACTTGAGTAAGGGTGAAAATATACCACAGGTGAGACAAGTGATCACACTCTTTAGGTACCGGTAAGTAGAATTACAAGTACTTGTGTATGAATGAATGAATGAATGAATGAATGGCTCTGTAAAAGTACTGATTCTCTTCGAATTAAGATAAGATAAGATATCCTTTATTCGTCCCACACTGGGGAAATTTACAGCCTCCAGCAGCAAGAATGTATGTAGAAAGAAGAAAGGAGACAGAGAAAAAAAAAACAACAAACATCTTTCAATTAAATACAATATGAACACAATGGATAAATCGCAGTACTATTTACAATTTTCCTTCACATCATTTAATTATTATTATTATGATTGTTATTTTTTATTCATCAGCCTGACAGCAGTAAGTAAGTAAGGTAAAACTATACCAGGGCTGGCTCAAATATTCATATTCTGTACATAAACAGAATTACAGATAACAGAGTTAAAAAAATAAAAGTACCGATTGATCCAGCATTCAACCAAAAACACCCCCCCCCGGAAAAAAAAGCACAAGATGTGACACACGTAGTCACACTCTGTACTTCAGTAGAGATACTACACACCAAAAATATGGTCAAAGTAAACCGGGTGAAAAGCAGAAGTAGCGATTCAACTCGTGCGTTCGACCAAAAAGCGAAAACGAAAGCAAAGTTGTCCTCAGTGCACACGAGTGTCGCTTACCCATTGCGCGTGAGCGGTGCGAAGCTGCGTGTCTTGATGTTGATGCGGCTGTATCGGTTGGGTTGGTACTGATGTGGCGAACTGGGCTCCACCTTGGAAAAACTCTTGTCGGCGGCGATGGTATCGATCTTCACCCAGCCTTCCCTGCTCTCCTTCTCACCGCTCGAAGGCTGCGCGTACACGGGGAAGAGGAGGAAAAAAAAACAATGACGTGACTGACAAAACGATGTCAGTATGTTGCACAGCAATCACACACATTATCTTCTGTTCAGATTGGAGGGGTGTGGGGGATGGGGGGGTCACATTAAGTTTTCTTCGTTTTCATTTCATTTGAAATCGTATTTACGCGAAGACGCGGTCGATGTTATAAACCGCTCTATAGTACGTTCGAACGTATTTGCCACTCCAAAAACGTCACCTCGCATCGGCAGTTCCGCCCTTCCCTAGAGATTAATAGAAGATTGAGCAAAATGTTATTATAAACGAGCGTGACTTATCATCTCTCATGAAATATTAGCATATTGATGGACGTTTTACTTCGATACCAGTGAAATGATACTTACTCGTGGATAGTATGACCACCAATGCCACCACAAGTGCCACCTAGCGACTTGGCATGCACACTACAGCATATTTTTCCCCCAGGTGACACAAAATAAATGTGTTTTTTAAAAATATGTTATCATTTTATCGTTTATTTGTCATACAAATACATGTACGGCCAAATGAATGCAAGAGATACCCCGTGTAATTCCTCCGACTAAATATGAGAGCAAGAGAAAATGAGGTACGTAAGCATTGACACGGACATAAGCAGCTCGCAACAGGAATAATAATAATAATAATAATAATACATTTTATTTATAAGCGCCTTTCAAGACACCCAAGGACACTTTACAATAACAAAAAACACAAAACAATACGGGTTGAGCAGCGGCAGCCAAAACGAATTTGCGTTCGAGTCCTCTTGTGGACTTCCGGCACTTCCTTGCTCCTCCGTTTCCTCATCAGACAGACTTTGATTTGCATGTTGAAAAAAGGCATCTCATCTCCCGAGCACTTTACAATCTTTACAAATATCACCCCCCCCTCCCGCGTTGCCGAGACGACGCCGCGGTTCTTTCTCACCACTTCGACGTCGGGTTCCGAAAGGGGCGTCAAAAGCGAAAGAAAGTTCTGGCGGAAATAAATAAAACATCTTTGCAAAGACTGCCACAGCCACTTAGGAAGCCTTTAAGAGGCAATTAGTTGGACTGCGGTGATGTTTGGAGAGATGACAGCGACATCTTTCTATATCTTGTGAATCGGAGCTTATTAGCATCACATCCGCGTGATGCAATCCGTCGTCGTCCCCCTTGGCAAGAACACAAATGAGTAGTGGCATGATTAGCACAGTGCACGTCGCGTGCTATTTGGTTTTCAGGATGTTGTCCAAACAGAGTCGTGTCATGTTGTGAAAATGGTATGCAACAAAACAGGGTTATAATAACCACCAGAGGGATTTTTCATTACGGTTAGTTTTTAATGTCGTTTTGATTTTTGTTTGTTTTTAATTGGTCCTTTGATGTGTTGTGGTTTAGTTTTAGGAATAGTTTTTGTTTTTTAAAATATATTTGTTGAGTGCAAGATTTCAGAAAGTCACACAATATTGTGGAATGACGTCGACTATATACAATATCCCGTTTTTTGAGAGTCTCAACGCTAAAGGCTCCAAAATACGGTACATGCCTTGGATTATTGTTATATGGTCTGCCTAAATGTCTCGTAGCAGCCTTTGCGTTCAGTTCAGATTGCTTAAAGCGTAGTAACGCTGCCACATAGATGCTAGTTCTTAGCCGGCATGTCTATGTCGTTTCCCATTTGATGTTAGCATTCAGGTAGCAGAGGCAAGGCGAGGTTACTTTGCAGTAAAAACACAATTTTGTTTGATGTTTACTTTGACATTAACCTTCAACTGATTGGCAATAAGCTGCTTGAAGTCTTGAGTTGCTAGCCACCGAACAGTAATGGTGTCGTCTCAAATTCAAATTTGCAAGTGACTTTAAGAGTCAGGGCCTGGTGTAGGGAAACGTGTGAGTGTCTGGGTGCGAGTTGAGGTCGACATCAGCTTGTGCCTGAGTGCTGATGCATTTTACTGTTTACTGACAATAAGTAAGTATACTGCTATAGCGACAACGATATCAAACGACGGCTCTCGGGCCTCACCTCAGGTGCCCAAGTCCTCTCCAGTTCCCGCTGGCTGTCGGCCTGCTTGTAGTACAAGGTGAGCGTCTCCCGGCAGGTGGGCGACGGGTTCCGCAGGCTGGCGCAGTCCCGCACGGAGAAGCGCAGTGTGACAAAGACCCGCGGGGCGGAGTGACGCAACAGGAAGGGCGTGGCCAACCAGTTGTCCTTCGTGCGGGAATTCTGGTTGATGTTGCACACCTCAAACGTCCGGATGAGCCTCCCGCGGTCGTCCAGGATGCTCACTTCGTCCCACTGGAAGGGACACGAACAACATTGCAAGCCGTGATGAGTCAAAATGTGAATGTAACCCCTTCCGGTTAAGCTTCGCCAATTATCCACCGCCAGTGTGGGAATTAAAAAAATAAAATTAAAAAAATCCTAAATCTTTTTCTGGAGCAACATTGAGGAATGATGCATTCAGGCTCATCATCATCATGCTTGTTGGAGAGGCACCAATGGCAATAGCAACATATATATAAAAAAATAGGAAGGGCTCATATTTATGATTTGATTTGAGCTGAAATGCGGGTGAGCCTGGTAATCCCTCCGGTGACAAAGGACAGGGAGGGGTGGCAGCTCAGACCCCAACGAGGTCACACACACACACACACTCACATGTGCACACACGTGTGTATTTCCAGACATATGGACGCGATGCTGCCCCTTGTGGAGAGGAGAAGGGTGGCATACGAATGCAAGATGCTCTGAGTGAAATCCTGATCTCCGGTGCGGAGACTCCAACCCAAAGAGAGAGTGAAAGCGCAGTTGGCGTGCATGTGAAAGAAGGTAAGATTGAAAGAATAACAACGACAGATAAAGGTGGGGGGGTGGGGGGGGGCAGTCACTAAGAGCATGGAGACACAGCAAGTACGCAGACTCTCCATGTGCCCCGGAGCCTGGGAAAAGATGGCACATGGAGAGAAAAGTATGGAAAGAGTGCCACACGCATTCAAACACAAACAAGTCATAACAACTACTCCCCCCCCCCCCGACCCCCATGATCTGTTTCTTTGCTCGTTGCCTGAGGTCATATGAACATATCTTCAGCTCACACACGCGCGCATGTTCGGGAGGGACAAATTCTTTGAGTACGATTCATCCAACAAGACCACATTGCAATAACGCATTGTTCGGGTCAGCTGCCGCATACATTTTTGCCCCGGTCCGAGACTTTTTTTGGGAGGCCCATGCCGATTTCAATATTTGTCAGAATAAAATTCCCACAAACGATTCATCAGCTGATTCTAGGTTTGGTCGAAGCTTCCCAGGCTGAAATTAAAGGCAACGAGAGTAGCCGCTTTTATTGGCTGTGTTCACTCCCACAACGGCGCAAGCCTCACTTTTCCCAACCGCGCCCGTCTATGAAAATACCAAAAGAAAGAGACAAGTTCGACTAGACTTTGAGCTAGAGTCGCGCTGGGAGCGAAAAGAGGGCCCCAAGAATGGAAATCTAAACCGGTTCGGACAAAGAAATCAATGAATCGAACCAAAGCACATATTTCCCTCTTCGGTAGCCAACAGCGTTTCTAAAAGTTCCTTTTCTAATGCTTTTCCAAACTATGCATTAGGGTTAAACCGGAGCTCTTTAAATTGTTGTTCACTTTTCAATCAGTCGTGACAATGGATAAAATGTGTGCCTGTGTGTGTGTGTGTGTGTGTTTGTATGACTATTCTTGTGAGGACCACTGTGATTATAAGACCAACGTAGTGAGGACATTTTTGACAAGTGAGGACATTTAGGCCAGTCCTCACAAGTTTTTCATTCTAAAGTGTGTGTGTGTGTGTGTGTGTGTGTGTAATCAGAAGACATATTAGTAGTGCGTCACACTCACTTCCAGATGAATGAACTTTACTGACCCTAGACGTGACCTTAGCACGGTCACGCAACCAGGAACGCGCACGCACACGCACGCTTGACGCACGCATGTTCAAGAAAGGCTGGCAAATCTTTGGTTTAATCACTGCAATCTCATCATGGATGAAATCACATGACACGGAACATGCGGGGGCGCATTTAAGCCCTGGCGCTGGGGCTTCAAGGCGCCAACGTTTTGCCATGAGTTGTCGAATGTTCCCGTTCTGGTTCCTTACCCCTGTGTCCGGGTAGGTGGTCCAGCCCAGTTCGGTGGTCGACTCCGTTGTGTCCAGCAGCATCACTGTCACATACACAAGCGCACGACATGGTTTTAGAAGGGCGCACAATTGGCCTATGTGAAGCATATCAACCATGACTCGCGCGGATACGCCCGCCGTGCTAAAAATAGAACCTGATGTCCGCTTTCGAATCAAATGACTTCACCAAATTAAAAAGCAGGGGCTCCGAGTCGAGCCGCTTCTCCTCCACATCGAGAGGAGCCAGATGAGGTGGCTTGGGCATCTGATTCGGATGCCTCCTCAGCGCCTCCCTGGTGAGGTGTTCCGGGCATGTCCCACCGGGAGGAGACCCCGAGGAAGACCCAGGACACGCTGGAGAGACTATGTCACCCAGCTGGCCTGGGAACGCCTCGGGATCCCCCGGGCAGAGCTGGAAGAAGTGGCTAGGGAGAGGGAAGTCTGGGCTTCCCTGCTAAAGCTGTTGCCCCCGCGACCCGGCCCCGGATAAGCGGTAGAAGATGGATGGATGGATGGATGGATGGATGGAGCAGATTATTGGCCCGTGGACGGAATTCAGGTCTGGTGCACATCGCCCCTTTGATATTTCTCCCCAGCCGCCACGCCGAGCAATCCCAGGGCTTTCCCCGCTACGTGCGTATGTCAAAGATTAAAAAGACGGCCCGGGAGACGAGGCGGAATTAGCTGGTCACTCGGCGCAGTTTTTTTTTCCCACTGGTTGCGTTTCGAGCACTCCATGCAAGCAAAATGCACTTCAATGCACGGTGCTGCATGTCGACACATGACCTCGCACGCAATAATGACGCGCCGGTGCAGGGTATGGAATATGATGTCGATAGGTAGAGACTCGAGGCTGTTTGTATGCGTTGCCGCTCCTTGAAGATTGACAGCACCGTAACATTTCAACAATCAGCCCGTCAATGGCATTTCACATGAATTTAGCATCAAACCAGAAGAGCTTCGAGATTGACCCTTGAGGAACACCGCAGGAAAGGGGCGCTGACTGCGACTTTTTAGGCCCCACAACCACAGGAAAATGATTAGCGTTAGCATATCGTGCTTTAAAAGTCACATACAGGAAGGCAAAAGACAAAACAGCAGAAACAAGATAACGCTCGTAGAATAATGATAGAGTAGATTTAAAAAAAAAAAAGGTCACCCAAGTGTTTGCTAAATTTGCTTTGGCTTTGGATGCATCCATTTTGGCAGAGTGGAAAAAGTTTGCGTTGTCGTTTTTTTTTTTTTTTTTTCGAGCAAAACCGCGCCATTGTGTTCGTACACACATTTTGTTGGGACACTTCAGATCTGGCCACAGGAATTTTTTCCAGCTGGCTCCCCCAAATCCCGTTGGCCGCCGTCCGCTCCAGTCTGGCAGCGTCTGCGCTCGCATGCTTAACCAAAGTTTCCTGTGCACGGTGAAGCGGCAAAGACTTCCTCTCTTGGAATGTTAGCGCTCCGCTAAAAAAAATACAATATCGTTGGGCTGCAGTCAATATAAAACGCGCTTAGGGACGTTAGCATCTGCCTCTCTGTCTGTGGATAAATAATTCTTACTGGGGGGGTCATACAATTTTGATCTCTTTCTACTCATATTTCATGGCACACAATTGCTCAGTGGAGAGGAATTTCTCCCCCGATGCGTGGAGAAGATTTTTGCGTTGACAGCACACAGGCACAGAAAAAAAAAACACACACATGACAACAAACAAATATATCATTTGAAGATTCTCTTGAACACCCTCTTCGCATCTTCCCTTGGTTCTCTGACTGAGCTGTTGCGAGTTTTCTTTTTTTAAGGATGACGCTGGCGGATGGAGACAGCAAATCTGCCTTGTGACTTTTTTTTTTTGGAGTGGGCGGGGTTACACCCTGAACCGGTTGCCAGCCAATCATAGGGCACACAGAAACAAACAACCATTCGCACTCACACTCACACCTAGGGACAATTTAGAGTGTTCAATCAGCCTGCCACGCATGTTTTTGGAATGTGGGAGGAAACCGGAGCACCCGGAGAAAACCCACGCGGGCCCAGAGGAGAACATGCAAACTCCACACAGGGAGGCCCGGAGCTGGAATCGAACCCGGTACCTCTGCACTGTGAAGTCGAGGCGCTAACCACTCGACCACCGAGCCACCCCATGTGTTCACAACGTTTTTGCTGTAGCTTATAGCGCACACACACACACATGCAGAGATACCCATTAAGTGCTATTCTATTTAGCAGATGCTACGCGTGTCTGTCCAAATTCAATTAACATTTGCTGCTTTATTTTAGTTCAGCCAAGCTTGAGTAACAACACGTATAGCGATTTAAAAATGAATATTCGTAAAAATGAATATTCATGGCGGCCCGGTAGTCCAGTGGTTAGCACGTCAGCTTCACAGTGCAGAGGTACCGGGTTCGATTCCAGCTCCGGCCTCCCTGTGTGGAGTTTGCATGTTCTCCCCATGCCTGCGTGGGTTTTCTCCGGGTGCTCCGGTTTCTTCCCACATTCCAAAAATATGCGTGGCAGGCTGATTGAACACTCTAAAATTGTCCCTAGGTGTGAGTGCGAATGGTTGTTCGTCTCTGTGTGCCCTGCGATTGGCTGGCAACCGATTCAGGGTGTCCCCCGCCTACTGCCCGGAGACGGCTGGGATAGGCTGCAGCACCCCCCGCGACCCTAGTGAGGATCAAGCGGTACGGAAGATGAATGAATGAATGAATGAATATTCATGTCCATCTAATTCACCCGTCATGCGCGAGTGAGGTACTAACAGATGCCAGAGCAGATGTACATGAGCCGGGTCAGCGGCGGCGGCGAGCCTCATGATTGTCTTGTGGCGTGACATTTGCACGGTGAATAATTCACGGTGACATGCCGAGGTAGAGCGTTGAGTGCACACCTTTCAGAGAATTAAGACCTCGCCACATGGACAAAAAGTGGGGGCACAGTTGCCTGGCACGGCCACTTGGCTGTAAAAGCCTCTTTATTTAACTCTGTCGCACACACGCGGCCACAGCATCTCTGTTTTTTTTTGGGGGGGGTGGGGGGGGCGTCCATCTGACAGCAGAAACACTCAGCTTTTGTTCCTGACAGCTCCGAGAAGTGCTGAGTCTGCAATCTGGACCTGAGTGCTGTTGCATTGAAAGCGCACCGCTGCTTCTTTGACCAGCTCCTCCATCGTGTCCCTTGTCCCCCCCCCCCCCCCCCAGCCTCCCATCGCACATCCTCCAAACCCAGTGGGAGTACAAATATTCAAGGAAACCTAAGCTGTGATCATTGTAGCCATTTCACGCAGAAGATAAAGAATACATGCCAATGTCTATAGGTGAATAATGACATCAAAGCTAGTTTTGTTAGCCCATTAATGGCCTCTTGCGTTGTTTTGTAGCATTAGGCTAGGGAATTTTCATAAGACAGTTATGTGGTTTGTTGAAATATGCCACTTAAAATTATTTGTTTTACATTTACCATGAGAGTAGTGTTTAACTATATATAAACAAGCGCGTTTGTGAAGTATTGCTCACAAACTAATAGACTGCTACTTGGTGTGAACTTGCGGCCACGATAGCACACATCACGTAACTTTTTCGCTGGCAACTTAAGACCAAAAAGTCAGCTGAGCAAATGATAGTATCTCGAAATGAGGGAACGTGTATATTTTTGAGTTGTACACTTTTTATCTCTCAGTTCACGTTTGCGAATTCACGGGAACACATTTGATAGCTTAGAAGTCGCGTCAATGCTAGCTAGCTAGCTAGCTCTTGTTTTGAAAAACAAAACGAAACAACACACTACATTTTTTTTGGGTGTGATTCCAAGTAGGACAACTTGGTAATAGAAGAATTTGATGCGTTAAATTTTTTTTCCTGTTGTGTCAAGGTATCGAAACGGGTGTTGTATACAAATGACACATTTACTTTTGTGCTTGCGTAACTTGAGTTAAACTCAAAAATATGAACTGACCTCAAAGATGAACCTTTGTTGGAGTAAGTCAGTTGTGATGAGCGCAGTAACATTTTGGAACCATTTAGGTGGTAATAAAATTCTCATTTCTTCCAATCTCGTCTTTTACTTTGTACTACGGGCGCAGTTAGCATCAAGAGCAACTTCACTTGTCGAACTAAACTAGCGTTTGACGGATACTTTTCCTTAAGTCCATACAAGTCTGTCAAATCCGTATTTTAAACGCAGCGCGACTACTTTTGTCACCTTCCTTCTTCTTTTTCTTCTTACCCCCCCCCCCCCCCCCCGCTCCCATGTGTATTATTTATCTGGCAAAGTGTCTGGTGTACATTAAAAGCGGACTCCGAATGGTGTTTGTCTCTCGCCGAGTCCAAGCGTGGGTGTAAAAGCTCTCGTCTGCGGTTCAGCGGTGACCCCGCATTAGTTCACGGGCGACCTCCTCCGCTTGGCTCACGAGCGACGCCCCCCCCCCCCAAACTCGCAGCCTCCGAAACCATTTTCCGCATTTGCGGTCACACTCTCGCGCCTGCGAATCGTCGTGTTTGTTGTCGGCGTCGCGCCTGCTATCACGCCACGTGTTATTTTAACACCTCACGCAATCCGCCAAAGACTTGGCTTTGATTAGTACCAAATGCGCCGGGTTGGTCTACCACTTAAGCAAGCATACACTGTACTTCCTTATATTTTGCGCTCTTGAAACGGATGGGTCAAAAATTAACCCAATGTGGGTGAAATAGCAAACCCAGCGCCGGGTCCAGAAGAACTATTCATTCATTCATTCATCTTCCGAACCGCTTGATCCTCACTAGGGTCGCGGGGGGTGCTGGAGCCTATCCCAGCCGTCTTCGGGCAGTAGGCGGGGGACACCCTGAATCGGTTGCCAGCCAATCGCAGGGCACACAGAGACGAACAACCATGCACGCCCACACTCACACCTAGGGACAATTTAGAGTGTTCAATCAGCCTGCCTTGCATGTTTTTGGAATGTGGGAGGAAACCGGAGCACCCGGAGAAAACCCACGCAGGCCCGGGGAGAACATGCAAACTCCACACAGGGAGGCCGGACCTGGAATCGAAACCGGTACCTCTGCACTGTGAAGCCGACGCGCTAACCACTGGACTACCGGGCCGCCCTTATTTTATTTATTTATTTATTTTAGTGGGGGTGGGAATATGAAGCCCCACTTTTATATTTAGTTGTCCCACTCTGGTTCAAATCACTCCGTTTTGTGGGGACTTTCGGTCTCATGCCCCCCCCCCCCAAAAAAAACACGTTTTGTGTTTGTTAGCATGACAACAGCGGCAACGCGACAAAGCGAGTGACTACTTAGTGTTGTCCACTCATCAACTTGTTCCTTTGCGTTTAGCGAAGTTTCGGACCCCTCCGACTTGATCTTTTTTTGACCCCCCCCACCCCCTCCCAAAGGCTCCCCTGAAAAAGAAAAAAAAGGATGAGCAACAAGTCTCGTGATATTTTTCCCGTTCCGAAAACTTTATCGATCCCGGTTGGGGGCTCCTTTATGTGGTTATCCAACCTGCAGATGAATGGCGCTCGTACAAAGCCACCGCTTGCTAATTTTTTCTAGAACGGCTTCTTTTTCTGAGGTCGCCGTCCGTCGCAAGTGAAAAACGGCAGCCTGCCCGCATCCAGCGGGACAAACCGCGAGGGAATTTTTGATGAGTCCCTCTGACACGAGCCGTGCTTATTTCGGGAATAAGGTTCATCCGCTCCTCTTTGCTCGGCCCTGCTGACGTCTCTGTCTTGGCGTATCGCGGGGGCCGCATGTGGTCGCGCGTAATGATGGTCTGGTGGAGGCCGCATCCTGGACCCACTGTTTGAGGGTGGGGCATCTGGAGCGGATCGGAGGGCAGCCATTTTACAAGGAAATGGCAGCACGCAGGTGGAACTTTTTTTATAATTTTGCTGTATTCTGAAGGGCGAAATATTACGCAATATTTTTTTTTCATATTGCGAAAAAAAAAATTGTCCCGAGGGGTGAGCGTGAGCGCGCATGGTTATCGCCCTGCGATTGGCTGGCAACCGGTTCAGGGTGTAATACTGGCAATGGGACGGTTGATCGAACCAATCCGATTTTTTTAATTCGTCCTCACAGGGCCGGGAGCTGGCCCTCAACGACGTCGACATTTTTCCGTCCTCCTATTTTTTTGCTCTGAGCAAAACTTGTTATTGTCGTGATGCCTTGAGTTATGACATTAATTCAGCCCGTAAACACGCTTGGAATTGAAAATATGAATCTCAAAACATCTTTCTCCATGGAAATGAATGGAACTGCCATTAATCTGTCCCAGCTTTCTAGAAAGTGTTTAAAAAAAAGAAGAAAAATAGCAGTCTGTCTTTCAGAGTTTACCCAAATACTTCAAGTCATTTAGTCATCTGCTGGAATATGAATTGGTTCCTCACAGAGGATAAAGACAATATGCCAGTGAAGATTCTTATATTTTCCGTCTCCATGTGTTGCTCCTGTTTGAGTTCAAATACCCATCGCTGAAGGCAAAATGCATTGCTCGCCTCTTCTCTTGCATACTAAATCATTTTTCTGTAGAAAAACCAAAACACAACAAAACAAAACAAAACATGCTGACGCTGCATCCTGCCCTTTCCGCCAGGGAGCACGCAGCAACCGAGTTGCTTTTTTTTTTTTTTTTCCGGCCGACTGACAACCGACTGTGTCACGCACGGCACGCCTTTTGTTTTCTTTTTACACCAGCCTGGAAAAGACGGCTTATCACACCCAAGGAAAAGGGCGACTATCGGCCTAATTAAGATGCAGTTAAAGAGCAAACCTCCCGCGGAAATTTGGCCAACGCGACCTTGAAGTGAGAACACGACCCTTAAAGCGGGGTGACCTGCTGGGTACAGAACATGCCAAATCCACACAGAGAAGACTGACGACCAAAACCCCGAGCTCCTCCACCGTGAGGCCGATGCGCTAACCGCTAAGCCACCACGCTCACGTGATTGAAATGAGCTGTGTGAAGGTGCTTATTATCACGCTTGAACGTCTCAATGTTTGAGACGGCTCAGCTCAGGAGGAGCACGGGGGAGTGGTTGGTAAGCACGCCTAACAGTCAAAAGTTCTGTGTTCGAATTTCCGTTTTAGTGTGTGTGCGCACTGAAGCTACAAAAGAACCGATGAAATGTTTGGGCGGCTCAGGAGCACAGAAGCAATCAGGTCGTCACACGCAGAAGCTGTCCGAGCAGACCCGAAGATCCCGTAACAAGGCAGATTTATATGGCTGCCCCCCCCCACCAATAGTGGGTCAATCGTGTATTACGCGGAGCTTCATTTCAATGACACAAAGTCCGACAGCCAAACGGACCCGCGCCGCGGCCTTGCTTACCATCTTTCATCCTCATCCAGACCATCTGCTGCCAGCCCTGATCGATGGGTGGGGGTAAGTTAGCTCTCTTTTGCGGCGTGAGTGACTCACGCACACGCCAACAGTCAGTGATTCCTATCTTTTTTTTTAGATACATACACGTGACTTCTACACGTCTGTTTACGTGTTTTGAAATGATTTGTGTTTATAAGAATAGGCTCATTGCCGGGTAGGTACATCTTTGTTCCATCACTAAGAATATTGCACATGACAGACAAATATCAGCAGTCTTAGCAATGATCCCTGTGGAACACCGGTGGGGTCGATTTGTAGAAGAACATGAGAAGTTGAAGAAGATTCTTCTTTCAATTGTTGGAGTTGCATTAAAGAGGTAAATAGAATAAATGTAAATTTCCCCAGTGTGGGACGAATAACGGATATCTTATCTTATCTTATCTTATCTTAATACTTCTTCAGAAACGACGAGAATTGAAAATTACATTTGAAAAACAGAAGAGCACGTAAAAGTGTATTACTGTGTGAATTTAAAAAGGGGTACAATAAAAGATGATAAGGTGCAAATATTAAAAATTGGGTAAAAAAAATAAGGTGCAGTTTGCCAGGGCTGACGCGTGTGCGAGTTTTCGTTCATGTTTAGGACCTCAAAAATATGAATCCTCGCAGAGAATAACAATCAGGATCAGAATGATATCGACGTCGATAATAGTGAGCTTCGCCGTGGTGGCTGTTTTGGGCCCCAAAATTGTCATTTGGATTCTAATTTAATGTTGGAGGAGGTGCCTCTTTTAACCCCCACCACTACACACACCATCTTCAAGGAAACAACACACACACACACACACACACACACACACACACGCGCACAAATGATATCTGAATCATTAGATTACCAGTGAGATCGCTTAAGACTGCCCACTCTCATCTGCCCAGGAGAAAGTCTCACTTAAACCATCTTGCACATTTGCAAGAAAGGGTCAAGATGGGGTGGGGTACTATGGGGAGGGGGTGCGGGGTTATGGGTGTCCTGGCCTGAGAGGGACATAAAAGAGTGAGGGTGGACATAGTTTATGCAATTTAGCATTCATTTATGTCTGCTGCATTTTCTCCATATTCTTTTGTTTGCTGGCGCACGACACACACCTGGAACCACTCACAGAGACACACACACACACACACACATTGCAACAAGGTGTGACTCCTTGCAACAAGGAGGAGTTGAATTCCCATACATTGCTGTCAAACAGTTCCCAGGGAGCCACGGTGAGTAAGTTTCTAGCCACCTCCCACTAAAAATCGATCCCTTATGAAAAATTAAATATTTATGAGCGTGGGTTAAATTTATTTTTTTTTTTTAAAAAGTTACTTCTTACCTTCCTCAGCTGAATTGGGTCGGAGAAAGAAACAGAGGGACAGAAGGACGCTCCACATCTCCACTACAGAGTGACACTGACAGCGGGCCGGGGAGGGAGAGAGCATGCAAGAGTGAGAGACGTGTTCGTGTGAGCGCGCGCGCGCGTGCGCGTGTCTGTGTGTGTGTGTGTGTGTGTGTGTGTGGAGGGAGGGAAAGAGTGGGTAGGTGGAGTCTGTTTGTTCCCACTATCAGCAATGGGAGGAGAACGAATGGATGACAGGAAAGGGGGGGGTTAAAAATGTGGCGTATATACACAAAACGCTGTTGTCATGGAAACGGGGAAGTTAATAAGAGGTGTGACAGTCACCTCGAGGTTAAGCCGGCATGTTGCGGCGTTCCTCACATGCCTGTATAATGCTCACGTTTTTTTTTCCAATATATGTGAACATTTTGTGGAGTCACAATTACCCCCCCCGTTCCCACTAGCTGCGGTTGAGGCCCGGCCCACGCACGCCCCTCACTGGCCACCTCGCAGCATTGCAGCTTGTTGACGGCGGCGCGCTTTTCATGCCCCAGTTCTCCGCAATGAGGAAGACGTGAGTGGACTCTTGCAAGGGAGATGTTTGCCCGCCGGCTCGACACAGTCCGATGGCCCCATTCCCAGCTGGCCGGGAGGGGGCACAGGCTCCTAAATGTGGGTATTTATGTCGAAAACCGATCATTACAAAATGAATCGCTTGACTTTTTGAGGCATTGCTGTCAGGAAGGAAGCCAATCAGAATGCTTTTGGAAGTACGCTGTACGATATGCGTCGGGTGCCACGGAGATTTTTGAGGAGAATTTTTTTTTAAATTCCAGCAACATCCAATTCTCCCTCATATTTCATCGTGTGGTGCCTCGAGATCAGAGTGGCACCGGAACGATGATTCGGATTGAAACTGACGTTGCAATACTGCAGAATACCACAAGTGGCTGCAATTTAGTCGATTTTAGTCGGTATCGATTCATAGTGAGGATAAGAAGAGACATACTGTATACCGAGTACAGTATTTTAAGTACAGTATTCGCTGGTTCATCGCATCAATGGCCGCACGGAGATGATCGTCAGACAGTCTCTTCTTGACACAGATGCACAACTTTATTCCCACTTTAGTTCTTTTCGAAGTGGGCGTTTCACAGCAATGTGACACCCACTCAACACTTTTGCGTAGCGATATAAAAATGCAAACACAGAGCAAAAATATACAGATGAAAAGTTGGCATATTTAGTGGCGTACAGGAACGCTTAAGTAACAACCCCCGAAGACAGACGGGCACGAAAAATCTGAGCATTTCACAAATGTACACTCGTACCAATACATGAGTTACCCCCGAGATAATCCGCCGGCCGATTGAAGTGAACGAAAACGTTCAATGATGTCTTGCGGGGTTGCTTTCATCTCGATGTAAAGTGGCAGCAACAGATGGAATGCGTCCGTCGGATTCTAAGCAGACGCTCGTCGTCCAAGTCCGCTCTTGCCAAAAGTGCAAATGTGACGCCGCTCCGCAAGCTACGTTCGGCATCAAAACAAACAAATGGTCCATTTCTGTGCGTCCACACCAAAGCGCTGAAAATAAATACACGTTGCTAGTGTTTTGACCTGTTCTCTTCGGTGACCCGCGAGGTTAGGATTAAACCGGTCGACCTTAAGCGACCATTTTTTTCCTCTGCTCACCCAATTGCGGTTTTTGTTCTCAGGTCAAAGGCCCGCCCGGTGCAAAAGTATTGCTTCCTGTTGCATTTTGGCGCCAAGGGACTATGTTGAGGTGAGGACAGGAGCTTCATTTAGTCAGGCCATAGCACAGCGTAATGTAAAAGGAGTGCTTTGCTGTTATGCTGCGGCATCTATCGGGATGACAAACCGAAGTAGGCGGGAGGTTGATTGATTCAAGCCATAGCCATGTCTAAAAGAAAAGTAGTGCTTTGCCACCATCGTGTGGCATTAAAGTCAATTCTGAACGGAGAAAATACGATTTTCGTGATTTGCGGGAACTGGAGACTAAGCCCCGCCCCTAATAGCCAAAATCAATTGACTCGCTTCCTTTAGAATGGCCTCTCGATGTCACCCAACACTGACTGTGGCTTTTTATGTTTTGATCTTGCAGTGAACAAATATTCCTTACATGGAAAAAAAGAAGCTCAATCTAATACTAAACGGAATAAAAGGAAACACGAACGCAGCATTTTGAACTATTAAAATCAATCAAACCTGTTCCAAAAATCAATTGAAACTAATTGACCTTCACCAATTTAAAAGCAACACTGCCAGCCACTACTTTTGCCACTCTACAGGCCTATGCAAGTTTTCGACTCCCCCCCCCTCCAAAACGTTTCCACTGCTTCCTTCTCTTTGATCATTTTGACTACGTTTGTCCAAATGAAGCTCCTCAACTCACTTCATGACCAAGAGGCCAGCAGATGGCGGGCGAAACAGCAACGTGGTACATTGCGCTGCATTTGATCGGAGAAAGCTGCAAGCGGTCGTCACGCAAAAAGTCCCGCAAAGAGCTGAAGCGCCACCTCATCGTCATACCATCAAAATTTCTCGTTTGCAGTAGACGTGCACGCAAACTCGTTTCTTCTTGAGCAGCAGAGGCCAACAAATACAAAGTATATACACACACACACACACACACCAACAGTTCCTATGCTGCAGAATGATACGGCTGACCTTGCTTGGATTGATTTCTTTTTTTTTGGGGGGGGGGGGTCTGTCGGCGGGCAGTCTTCCCCTGTGGATCTCAGGGAAAGGTCTGGGAGGAGGGCGGGGCCCGCGCCATCAGTGTTTTCGAGGTCAGCCTGGCTTTTCCGAGCTCGACCTCAATATCTAAAAGCTGGAATCCAGTAACCTCCTAACGCGGCCGATGGCGGGGGGGGGGGTTCTGAACACTGAACCCAGGTTGATCCTCTTACAAAGGAGGCGGTATGCGAGGCATGTCAACAAACTTTGAAAGGCCTGGCGGTTCCGTTTAAGCAGGTTTACAAGGACCTCGGTTAATTATTTTGGTATTTCCACATGAAAAGAAAAAAAAAAAAAACACACACAAAAACCCCCCCACAAAGCACCCTGTTAAGTGTGATTTGTTTGACACTACAAAAAAGGCTCACTCAAATGTGATGTCGTCCCACTGACCTTTTCGACCCGCTTTCTTGTCACATGACTTTCTTTCTCATTTAGGGATTCTCCGCGGGAAGAGCCACCATGGGGACCTTTTCCGAGGGGGACATGGGCGCAGGTTCTTTGCTCCCGGGTTGGTCCGCAACCTCCGCTTCGGGCGCGGGGGAGCTGGGGGATTTGGCGGCGGCGCTGGCGGCGAATCCTTGAGCAATGTCGTCGAAGGTCCTTCCTTTGGTCTCGGGCACCCGCAGGAAAGTGAAGATGAAGAAGAGGATGAGCAAGACCATGAAGATGATGAACACGTAAGGACCGCAGAGTTCCTAAGGGAAGCACAGACAGAGAGTTTGGATCAACAAAGTGTGTGCATGCTGGCGCCCTCTTGTGGCATAGTAAAGTATCACCTATGTACGTTCAGTTGTATTTATTCATTCATTCATCTTCCGTACCGCTTGATCCTCACTAGGGTGGCGGGGGGTGCCGGAGCCCATCCCAGCCGTCTCCGGGCAGTAGGCGGGGGGACACCCTGAATCGGTTGCCAGCCAATCGCAGGGCACACATAGACGAACAACCATTCGCACTCACCCTCACACCTAGGGACAATTTAGAGTGTTCAATCAGCCTGCCACGCATGTTTTTGGAATGTGGGAGGAAACCGCAGCACCCGGAGAAAACCCACGCAAGCCCGGGGAGAACATGCAAACTCCACACAGGGAGGCCGGAGCTGGAATCGAACCCGGTACCTCTGCACTGTGAAGTCGACGTGCTAACCACTGGACTACCGGGCCACCCACGTTCAGTTGTACGAATTAAAAAAAAAAAAAAAAAAAAGAATGTCTTGTTTTGAGAATAGAAAAAGTCAAAATGTTTACAAGAGGAAAAAGGAAAAAAAGTTCCTTGCCACGTCACGTCATTTTCAGGGTTGACAGTTGCGTACCTCCAGTTTGGGGAAACCAAGGCCCACCAGGAAGTTGGCGGTCCAGTTGGATAAACCGGAGACGGCCATGGCGGCGGGTCGAGGGCCCTGGGCGAAGAGCTCGGCCACGATGAACCAGGGGATGGGACCCGGACCCATCTCAAAACTGGCCACGAAGCCGAACACGGCCACGATGGCCAAGTAGCTCAGAGACGGGGTCGATTTCTGCTCAGACAAACAGCAAAATGAGGCAAATAAATCCATGGGAGTCGCAGCTAAGGCCCAAATACTTCATAAGAGGTAAGGCAAGACAAGAACATATTCTCATGATCACATCCCTGACGACAAATACAAACCGATCGAGGCAACTCTAATTGGAGCTACAGGATGAAGTTGATCTCAAAAGTTTACACACCCCCTGTTCAAAGGCCAAGTTTTTGTAAAAAAGCAAAAAAAGCAGCCAAGATATATCCTTCTCTCTGCCTGTAACCTGGATGACTCAAAACATTTTCTTCCTCATTATTAATTTCAGTGAAATAACGCGGGTGCATCAGCATAACGCATTCCTCCGCATCTCTTCGGGGCATTTTGTTCCGGTCCGACGAAACCAACGTTCAAGTTGGAAAACAAAATAAAATACAGTCAAGTTAGCAAACAGCTGAACTTGAATTAGGCTTAATGAGAGGCGCTTGGCAACGACAGCAATTGTGTGCCGACGCTAATTTAACATTTTAGTTGTTTACTTTCCTTGTCGTTTTTTTTTTCTTTTATCCAATCGAGTTCCTCAGGTTGTACAAAACAAAATAAATAAATTTGAAAGAATATCCACATATCAAGACACTTTTTTTTTTTTACATCACTTTGGTAACTGCATTTGTTTGCATTTGTTCCAGTCCAACAAAATCCGCCTTACGTGAAAAAAAAACCCGACGCATTCATCTAATCTAAGTGTGGGACATATAAAGGATATCTTATCTTATCTTATCTTAATCGTCACTCACCACCAGAGAAAGGGAGATGGTCATGAGCAAGGCAGAAATGGCCATTCCGGCCAGTCCGATCAGGTGTAAGGTCCTTCGGCCCGCCTTTTCCACCAGGAAGAGCTGGGGGTGGGGGGTGGGGGGAGGGAATCCGCAGGGATTGGTCGAAAATCCAACAAACTGCGCGGAAAAAGGACAACAAAGTAGCGGTGCGACACTCACGGAAACGACGGTGAACACGGTGTTGACCACTCCGGCGCCGATGGTGGCGTAGATGGGTTGAGTTACGCCCGCCGAGGCAAAGATGCCCGTCGAGTAGTAGAAGACCTAAAATCAAGTTCAACGTGAGTCGGCGACAACAAAAGCGACAAACGTACCGAGGAGCGACGCTAAAGTGAGTTGAGGAGCTTCAATTGGAAACAAGTGGTGTTTCGCCGCCATCTTGATGTGGTGGAGCTATGCTGAAGTGAGTTGAGGAGCTTCATTTAGCCACAAATAAAACTAAACCTTCAGACGTTACTCACGGCATTGATGCCCGAAAACTGCTGAGAGAGCTGCAGAACGATGGCGATGATGATGATCTGGCGGTAGTTCCGTGAGCGGAAGAGCTCCGGGATGGTGACTTTCTTCTCCATGGCCATCCGCATCCCTTCCTCCTTCATCTCGTCGATGTCGTCGCTCACGTCCTCGCAGCCGCGCAGCCGCACCAGCGCTGCAAGGCGCGGGACAGCGGCAGTGGGAATAAGGTTGAGGGGGGAAAAAAAAATAAATAACTTGAAAAACAAAAAAAAAATACCGCCAACGTGAGGATCTCGTATACGGAACCTTTCCTGGCCTCCTCCTCCTGCTTGAGGACAATGAGAAGGTAGCGGGGGCTCTCGGGGCAGAAGGGCAACATGATGCTCTGCAGGATGGCAGGAAGGGCGGTCAAGGCCAGGAGGACGCTCCACAGAGTATCCGAGCCCAGAAGAGACTCCAGACCAAAGATCTGAAGAGAAGAAACCAAAACACACCATATTGTCGCAACTTTGTGAATGGCGGAGAGCAAATTCTTGACCAAATTTCTCTTGCAAATCTTTGCGCATGTGCTGCAAATATAATTTTATCGGACCGGAGCGCAAGACGTGCGTCAGTCTCGTACCTGCGCCACCAGGATGCCGATAACCACGCCTAGCTGGTGCAGGGTTCCGAAGGCCCCTCGGAGGGCGGTGGGGGCGATCTCGCCCACGTACATGGGCGTCAGTCCGGTGCACAGACCGCAGAAGACGCCGATGATCAAGCGTCCGATGATGACCATCTCGAAAGAGCGACTCAGGCTGGAGAGTCCCATCAGGGCCCCTCCCAGCAGGGCCAGAACGTTGGCCAACAGCATCGATTTCTTCCTGGACGGCGAAGATGGTCAACGGAGACATTCCTCCCCCCCCCACGCCCCCCCACCCACAGTCTTGACTTGCTCACCTGCCAAACTTGTTGACCATGGCCCCCACGCTGAAGGAGCCCAACATGCCGCCCACACTAAAGATGGCCACCGCAAAACTCCACACCATGGTGGTGGCTCCCGGACTGAAGGGCTCGTTGAAGCGCTCCAGAGAAACATTTTGAAAGAACCTACGCAGTTTCTGTGCAAGCCACAGCAAAAGAAAAACAAAATGAACCCCCCCCAAAAAAATATTATATAGATAGATAGATAGATAGATAGATAGATAGATAGATAGATAGATAGATAGATAGATAGATAGATAGATAGATAGATAGATAGATAGATAGATAGATAGATAGATAGATAGATAGATAGATAGATAGATAGATAGATAGATAGATAGATAGATAGAGATTTTTCAATCCGTCATGGAGCCATTTTGTATTTTTTTCACATAGCGACTTGCATCGGCATTAATCGGACGCTAGATAAGGTACACACTTGTCATCAATTGTTGCTCTCTTTTAGAAAGACTTTGTTCTCCTACAGTAATTAGAGTACATCTCTGCGAAAATGTATTTGCATACACAACAAAAGGTACCTTGTTAGCAACACACGTGCGCACGCACACACACACACACACACATATACCTGTTCAGGTGCATTGATGACCCCGGTGTTGTAACCAAACTGCAGCGAACCGATGACGGCAGTGGACACGCAGTAGAGCAGGAAGCAGGTGATTTTCTTCTGCTTGGGCTGTCGCATGAAGGCGAGAGAAAGCACCAAGTGAGATGAGAACAAAGCACGGATGCATTTGCTCAAAGAAAGGCCTCTGTTGGAACATTGGCTGCGGAGTGTCGCTGCCTTTTGACAAAGCTCTCGCTGTTTGCGGACAGGCTGGCCGTCACGCGGGCACAACGAGCCTTTTCCACATCGCGGGCTCGCACCGACTTCCTTTCAACCTGCTCGTTATTGGCGCGACCATAGTGCCCGCTGCGTGACAGGCAAGCCTGCAGGTCAGTCCAAAGCACCTACAGCGACTGGATTTCGGTTGTTTTTCCCGCTGGCCTCGGGATTAGCGCATAATAAGCTGCTCGTGCAGCAGATCTTTGCTGCATGCTCAACACAACGTTTCACTTTGAGAAGTTTGCATTATTTATTTTGTGGTTTTGGGGGTGGGCCGGTAATAATAATAATAATAATTATCGTATTTAATTTGGATAAAATATGCAAAAACGACATGCCGATGCAAAATCTCAACGTTATTTATTAGTCGTGACAATTTTGAAATTTCGGTCCGGATTTCAGCAAGGATCATGAAAGTTGACACACATGATTTGCTCCTTTTGCGGACCACATAAAGTGACGTGGCGGGCCGGATCTGGCCCCCGGGCCTTGACTTTGACACCCGAGCTCTAAATTGTCCCAAGGTGTGACTGTTTGTCTCTGAATGATTCTTCGTCTAAGTGAGCCCTGGCTGGCGACCATTTCAATGGGTGCCGCCATTTTTACGACGTAATTCAGCACAGTGGCGCAAAGCGATAACATCGGACGTGCAATTCTTAAATTTTTCCACGCTTGTACACCTGCACTCTCGGACACGACGTCCGCCTCTCCTGCGAGCGTAACCGTGTCGTGTGGCTACTGCGATCGGAACAAAGAAGCAGAAATGAATGAAGCAGAAGATAAAGAAGAACAAGAAGGAGCCGAAACGCAAAGACGACAGGCAGAGGCAACACGCGGGCACTTGCAGCGACACGCTTTTCCTTGCGCAACTGTTGGGCGATAGGACGTGAAAATTACGCCGGGGCCGTCACGCCTTTTAAATGCGGGGAGCGGTCGGGACATCTAACAACCCAAGAAACATACGCCATGTAGCTCTGCGATGCTTGAGTTGAAATGATCAGTCTAGTGGTCATTTATAACATTGCAACGTTTGTTTGCTAGCTACAAAAAAAAAATTGAAACAAAAACCTTACAAAAAAACAAAAAAAAATACTGGCAACACAAACAAGAAGTCAGTGTTCTGGGGGGGTGGGGGGGGACCAACGTGCAAATGCCACACAGGAACCTG
Organism: Hippocampus zosterae; assembly: GCF_025434085.1. Lineage (NCBI taxonomy): Eukaryota > Metazoa > Chordata > Actinopteri > Syngnathiformes > Syngnathidae > Hippocampus > Hippocampus zosterae. The sequence goes on along the minus strand of NC_067455.1, from coordinate 2,088,033 downwards.
TGAAGGGGTGCGATAGACTTGCTAACCGTGCTGCCGTAACTTTGCTGCCTTTCAACCGACTCGAGTTGAGTCATTTCCTGTCATTGCGCTTCAGTCCTGACTCCAGCCGTCACAGGTTGGACGGTTTGGTCTCGGCTCCTCTTTAAACTGCAGTTAATCCTTTGGAATTTTACAAAATGGGTAGTCGCATTCTTCAACAAGGGGGGGGGGGGAATTAAGACTGCTGAGGTCCACGTTGGACCAACACTTGTATTATTATATATCAAACACCACCCATCCATCCATGTATCCAACTTCTGAATCGCTTCACCCTCACCAAGGGAGGGGGGGGGGGGTGCTGGAGCCTACCCCAGGCGTCTTCGGGCAGCAGGCAGGGGACACCATGAAGCGGTTGCCGGAGAAAACTCACCCAGGCACGGGGAGAACATGCAAACTTCACAGAGGAAAGCCAGAGCTGGGATCGAACCCACGACCTCTGCACTGTGAGGTCGATGCGCGAACCAGTCCCCCACACCAGGCCGCCTTACGTCAAACACATTGACCTTTGACCTTCATCCAATGAAATTCATGTTGGATCGACTTCACATTTTTAGCATTAAGCAACACGCAAATGTGCCGACATGAAACCTGTCACCATTTTGTTTTGGGAACCTGGCGACCAATCCTGGGAGTAGACGGGATGGTCTGCAACTCCCTTGTGGATTCATTTGTTCAGTTAGTGAGAGGATTTTTTTTTTTTTTTTTGGTGTGTATTCACATTCCGTATGCAGATTTGGACACCCCATCCAAGCGATGTCAAAATTGTGACGTAATCATCAGGACGACCAAAGAATGTGCAACATGTTGCCCAAGAAAAACCACCGTCGGGTTTCGAAGCACTCGCCGTCCGATTTAAACTCGGCCCAATCACCTCGCTGAAGGATGACTTTGCGTGAGAATCTTGTCAACGCAGCCCCCCGTACCGGATGTCATGAAACGGCGCAGGTGTACCTAATGTTGTGTCTTCTTGTCCCGTGCGTGCGTGTCCTCGCTTTCTCTCAACCTGCATTTAAACACGGAGGCATCACGCTCAAGTCGCAGCTTGCCCCGCTCTCCCCGCTCTCCCCTCTTCTCTTAGTCACGTCCCCAAAACGCTCAGTTCTCATCCTCCTCTTGCCAGAAAGGAAAATTACCAAAGTGCCGGCCTGCGACTTAATGAACTCCAGCTTTTTAGCGAGCTGCACCAAACGGAGTCCAATCCAACAAGTGGGAACCGACAATTCGGAACTTTGTCGCGACATCGGCTTGCTTTGCCGTTAAAATTCTGCCGCCATGCAATAAAAGGAACAGAAGTGTCTACCTTATCATCTTCCATGCGCTCCATCTTCACTTTTTTTCCCGAACAAAATGGACTTTCTGGAAAAACGCGCTTCTCTGTGCAAACGGCTGTCGAACCTGAAAGCAAATAGACAAACAAGCGGCAGCCCGACGTCAGCAGAGCCAGAAGCCAAACGGCGGCGTGCGACGGCGAGTCTCGCTGTACCTGATGCACTGGGATGGGGCCGGACCTGTATGTGGTCCAGACTATTGAGATGGGTCTGCCCTCACTTCAGCAGCGGCAGATGAGAAACTCCTCCCCCTCTCTTCCTCCTCCCTCCACACACACACACACACGTCTGGTTTCGCCCCCCCCCCCCCCTCCCGAGATCCCATTTAAAGAGAGGCGAGTGCTGCGACAGTCTCCTTTGATAATGGGAATCACAGTTGTCCAACTTAAGGCTCGGGGGCCGTATCTGGCCCGCCACGTCATTTTATGTGGCCCGTGAAAGCAGATCACCCCCACACCCCCGCCCCACCGGGTTTATATTGAACAGAGGTAAAACGTCAATATTTTATCAACGTGGCAGATGTGCGACTAACGTTGTCTTTGTCAAGAATGATGCACACCGTTTGTAATTTCACTCATTTCCAATCCAAAGATGAAAGCTTGGAGTTCCCCCGCCTCCAATGATGATGACTTCACATGCGTCTCGCTGCGGCATGTTTGCGGTCATCTACGGGAGAAAAAAAAGAGGAAGAGGAGAAAGGAGAAGGAGGTCGAGACGTTGGGGGGGGGCAACGTGCCTGAGGTGGGGGACAAACTCAGGCACGGCTGAAAGGAGGCTCTGTGGCGGCTGCCCACCAGGGCGCCGGCACAATGGGCAACGTGCACGTGCCTGAGATACAAAGCCCGGTCATGCAGAGACCATGAGACCGGCTCAGTAGGTGGCGAACAATCACACCACCTCCCTTCCCCTAATTCCTCATTTCTAAACTGGTGGCCCACCTAAATCTCGGCCTGGAATTTGAAGGCCTCCACAAAATACCAAAGTGTTAAGATTTGATTTTCATCGGCAGGATTGACCTCCATGAGCTAATGAGAGAGGTGCTGTTGACAAGTAGAATTGAGGGAAAACACACTTTGTGTTCTTTCGCAACTGCTCAGCCGACTGTAGCCCAGAAATGTGATCAATTTTTTGAAAAGTGATGAAATCGGCACGATGCGAGCGGCATTAAAAAAAATATCCAATTTGAAATTTCATAAATGACTTGAATCCATCCATCCATTTTCTGAACCGCTTAATCCTCACTAGGGTCGCGGGGGGTGCTGGAACCTATCCCAGCCGTCTCCAGGCAGTAGGCGGGGGACATCCTGAATCGGTTGCCAGCCAATCACAGGGCACACAGAGACAAACAACCATCCACGCTCACACTCACACCTAGGGACAATTTAGAGTGTTCAATCAGCCTGCCATGCATGTTTTTGGAACGTGGGAGGAAACCGGAGCACCCGCAGAAAACCCACGCAGGCCCGGGGAGAACATGCAAACTCCACACAGGGAGGCCGGAGCTGGAATCGAACCCGGTACCTCTGCACTGTGAAGCCGACGTGCTAACCACCGGACTACCCGAAATGACTTTAAATTATTGATAAATTGAGATTCATTTTCCTACAAGTAGGATCAACTTTTCTGACAGACGACACAAAGTATTTAAAGAATAAAATCCTTGACGTGACTCCTTGAAATTTCACAACATGACTGATGATAGGAAATACACAAAACAGTACTAATACCAATCTTAAATTATTTTGCTGTCGAAACCCAATGTGTATTTCTATTTATTTATTTGACTTGAAATTGCAGACATGTGCTAAAATGTGATGAGTATTTCTTAAATTTGAACCTAACTATGCACACGAAACCCAACTGTCACAGGAGGAGCACAATTTGTCACGTCTGCTACAGGGACCTGATTCAGCTGGGAGAAACATTTGAGGCGCCGTATTTCAACATCTCCGAACTAAAGAGTATTGATTTTTTTTTTTTTAGTAATGTCACACACGCGCCGTGTGTCTTACAAACACAAATGCGTCAAAAGAACCAGCTGTTGTGACACATCCTAGTGAGACATCCTACCTGCAGCTGTTACACACACACACACACACACACGCACACACGCTCCCATGCAACTCAATCTCGTTCAAAGCATTCGCTTCACTCTTCAAGCCCTCCTTTCCTGACATCCCGTTCAGTTGCCAAGGTCACGCATCATCCTGCAACATGGCCACAATCAAATTAAAGTGTTATTTGTACACAGTAAGAGCGCGAGAGGAAGGAAGCGAGGCCAGAGCTGCCGTCTGCCAATCTCGCTTGCGCACACACGCCATCGCCTGGCATCCATTTCCTGATCATTTGCAACAACCCGGACGAGCGCAGTCTCGAAACAATGAAAACAGCCGCTGCAGACTCTCTATAGAAAGTCTAAATTGGCTATGAGTGTTGACTTTGTAACTTGAAATTCCGAGCATGGTTTCACCCCGAACCCAGACTTGAAACCCGAAAGTGCTCAGTGGCATACCGTGCGACTCTCTGCCAGCATTCATCAGATCTGACGTTTGACGTGCTCCGTGGCAGTCGAAATAGTGCTCAGATGGACCATTAAAGGGGTGGCTGGTTCCGAAAGCTGCATTTAGTCACAGCGGCCAACAGGGGGCGACGTGGCCAATTGCGAATGAAGCAGATTGCAGGGGCCAAATAAACACACAGAAGACTTGTCTGGACCCATCAAGCACAGTTTGGAGTATGCGGCAATCGTGGAGTGCGTTGCCAGTCGGTTATGTCATAGAGTCACGCCACTTGGCCCACTAGCCTGTGTGAAACGCCTTCCAAAAATAAGGGGGGGGGGGCATAACGAACAGTTCTGCGCGCTTCATCGAATGTGCTTGACCACCATTGACTACTTGGAGAACCACACCACGTAAAACCCATAAATACAACACAACCAACAAACGGAAACCTATCCAACGGTGACACCTTGTGGTCAAAGTGTGCCATTACAGGGCCACGAAATTTCTGCTGAATGATCGACAACATTGAAGACGTCCCAGGATGCAATCGGCGCAACAAGTACAGAACTATCATTCTGTGACTGTAATCGTTTTGTCAAAAGCTTAAGATGACAATATTAAAAATATAGCAAAAAAAGGCATCTTTGTCATGATTAGGATGGAATTTGCAGACCAAATAAAAACAACACTAAAGACCGACTCCGTGTGCATCGTATTTATTGAATAAACAATGCCAAACAGGAAGTGACTATACACATCGGGGGAAAAACACAGCTTTGACCTTAACGTGCGTTTGAATGATAAGTTAAGACCAGAAACCCTCCAGAAGATGACGGCATTGTCGCGGGGGGCGCTGGTTGAAGATGTTCACAAATACGATTGAGTGAATTGTAACCAAAGTTTTGAGGGATGACTGCGATGGTGTTTTAGATTTTTCCGGGGAAACTTCCATTCTCAATCTGCTCGTCCCATTTACCAACCTGCGGGACACATGAAAACAACCGTGACCATTGAGTGGGCGCATCTTGAGGAACACCCTCGCAAACACTATCCATGCATTTACAGGGGGCCAATTTACACATAAGAGAAAAAAAGACATTACAAGTGTAGGAGTGTCTTTATATTAAGTTGTTCTTATGCTGCAGTTTTTAAAATATGGTGACACTTTACCGTATTTTTTTGTGTGTAATATGGTAATATGAAGACAAGGCAAAAAAATAATTGGGGCAAATGTTGAACTGAATTGTGGGTTGAAAAGATATTTTGAATATTTTGACAGTTTCACCATATCACAATATTAAATTGAGAAAAAAATTGACATAGTGAATCCAAATGTCAGAGTACGTCTCCACAATGTCGGCCTTACCCAGCTCAAGGGACAAAGACTTTTGTACACCCTCTTGTACCACTCGCACGGGGCCACATCCTGGTCTTTGGCCGACAGGGCCTTGTTGCACCTGTGGAAGTCTGGACAGAAAATAGGCAAAGTCTTCGATGAATACAATTCAGTGGAAGGAAATTCAACTGACACTGTCCTGTAGAGCTGATGTCCCAAAAGTCATACTGTGCTCGTTTTTCCCCCCAATTTAATTTCAGGCATAATTCGAACAGATGTGAAACTAACATCAGCATTTGACAGTTTGTTTTGATGTTCAAGCACAACACCATCAAACAAACATAAAATAATCAAAATCAATAGTTGATTCATCACTTGAAGGGCAGACTTGCCCAATTTGCAGACGGTGTGTTTGAAAGCATGCAACATTCAAATCGATCCAATTTGTGACTCCAGATAATTCGTTCCAATTGGGACAGTGGATAGGCTCACCCAAGTAGTTCTGGAAGCAGTTGCGGGTCTGGTTGGTGTTGGGGAAGCGGGCGTCGAAGGGTGCAGTCCTGTAGTTCTTAATCTTCCCCTCAATTGTCTCACTCATGTTTGCCGGCTTCGGATATGAGGTTCACGCGTTACTTCAATAAGACACCGAAAGCATTTTTAAATAAGAGCGACTTAAAGCGCATCGGCGTGACCTCCGCGTAAAGCGCTACGTTAACCGGCTAAGTTATAAATAAATCGGCGAGCGGTGATTCGTTTTGACCGACAACACTCATCATCGTTTAGCACTACTTAATGGTTTATAAACAACATTAACATGTAACAGAATGGTTCGTTTAGTAGAAAAAACAACGGACATTAAATAGAAAACGACGCGGCTAGTTAGCATGGTTAGCCGAGGAGGTTGCTCACGCGTTGATGCTAACTCACCAATTGTGGACATTTTTTAGCGGGGGTGACAAATATTAACACGACAGCAATTGCTACTAATCCACAAAATACTTAGTGGCTCGGTATAAAGACTACAATAGACCAAATGTATCGCGAAAGAGCCACATTTGAATGTAAAGGCGAGCCAACCTTGAGTGCTTTTCGGCCGTTGTCCTCTATGGAAAGATGTCCTTCCTGTTCCGCGCGCAAAGCATGCTGGGGCGAAAAAAAAGCTCAGGGGGCGGAGTCAACAAAATCGAACACACACACTTGATGACTGAAATGTCCCCATACACATTAATGAAATACTTAATACAGTCATTAGTCAAACTCTCTCTCTCTTTCACACTCACACATCGTGATTTTTGTTGTTGTCAACGAACTCAACGGTATTTCCAGGGCCCTTTAAAAACACCCACCGCTGCATACTAAGTGATGTGCCTGAATTAAAAATGAGACCCACAAAAACAGTTCAACCAAATAAATTAATGACCTAAAGACAGTAGCTACAATCAAGCACCAAAATGATGTATAAAAGAATAAAAATGCGTTTCAAGACGAGTTCTGAAAGTGGACAGAAAGGGGACTTGCCTAACCTCAATTCAAAGAGAGGCACCGTCGTTTGCTCGCTCCCTCGCTTGCTACAATGTCCACTCGTGTGCCCATAAAACAAATCCACAACTTTCAAAATAAAAGCACAGAGTTTCATGATGTACTCTGACTTCATGGTCACCGCGGGGGTCAGTCAAAGACTGAGGGCGGGTACTTTTGAGAGCCTGGAATAAAGTACATGTCATCACTATGTCTTTGAAAATGTGAACCGCGGGAGAACCGCACCCTGGTATTGGGACTCGCGTTCTCCTCCAATGTTCACAGGTGTCCACCTCTAACTTTCTGTCTCACTATCTTTGACTCCCCCCTCCGCCCCCGCCCCTCACCCCCACCATCCACTTCCCCTGTAAACGCAAGAAAGTGAAGACCTCAGTGTTCACTGTCCTTCCAATTACCCTCAAACGTCGACAAGAATGATTGATTGAAATCCACCGTGTGTCTCAAAGCTCCAAAGTGACTGTTCCCGCTTCTCCCGCTTTCTACAGTCGCTGTTCCTTCTCTCCCGCTCTCAGTCAGGATATAGGTGTTGTCCACTGCAAAGGAAGGAAATTCTGTCACTTGGAACAATGGGCCTGGTTCTCTATCTATAGACTTAGAGAGGCAGAGAGAAACGAGCACAGCTCGTCGAAGCCGTCGAGGGCCAAAAGTGGCGTCAAACTATTTGATACTTTGCAGAAGACTTGTATTCTCGGATGGCAGGAGTTGATAGAAGCACACGTGTAGATGTGTGACGGACAGAAAAATGGAATTTCATCACCGGGAAAGGAAAAGACTGAGGATTGTTAGATTGTATTGAGCTGCGTATTTGCTTTTTGGGTACTTAAAAAAAAAAGGTGGAAAAAAAACTACACAAGGATCAGAAGTTCCTGTGGGTGAGTAGCGAATCATTTTGAGAGCAAATCCTCTTTAAAGTTGTCTTTAATCTTGGGATTTTTTATTATTATTATTTAAAAAAAACATTTTTGACATAATGGTACTTTAAAATGTCTAAAATGAAAAAAACATCCACTTCGGGGCATAGATTTGAGATGAGGATCAACCAAAGTGTATTTTCGAACGGAATTGGAGAAAATGGCCGCCACACGACTTTCCAAGTGGGGACACGTCCCCTTCCAGCTTTGACGCGAATCCGACAAAAGGATGCTTCCTGTTTAAGATGCTGTCATTTTCCCGGGAAATGCATTTGGGTTGATTTGGCCCCCGTTTATTTCCACATTGTTGACAATTTACTGTTCATCATCCTGTTGATATTATCTCGACGGTGACATCATCCTATTGTTACATTGTTTCATTTCTGGCACCGGTGACACACCGTCACGCAGTGTCCGGCAGCGATGACGATTGCATTTTTTTAGGATTTATCCGTCTTTGAATGTGTCGTTTTTGTTCTTCAGATGGAGGGGTCAGGCAGTCCTCGTGTCAGAAGGCTCCATTTCCCAGTCGGTCTTTGGATCGATTCCCCCAGGAAACATTTAGCAAAGCTGGGGCGTCGCTGGCCCAGCGCCGTCTCCGTCAAGTGAGTGGAGTGAAACTTTTTTCATCGGGTTATCGTCTGTTGTTCAGTCAGTCATAATTCACAGCTGAGCGGTCCGTTCCTCTTCCAGGTCGACCACCAGCTCTGACGCGGCCTCCCTTCACGAGGCCCCCTCCATTCCTTCCTCTTCCCTATCGAACTCAACCCCCTCGCTGGCTTCCCCAAACCCATCGCCATCTCCTTCCCCGGCCTTTCTCCGGCCTCGGGCCGCGGCGCCCCAGTCGCGCGCCAAGCGCCTTTCCCACCTCTTCCTGCGGGGGCGCTCCAACAGCGACCGGGACCGGGCGGCGGGGGAAAGGGAGAGAGAGCTGTGGGCCCACTCGGCGGCATCCTCCGGTCACCACTACGTACCCTCGACTACTTCTTCGGCCCCGGGCCTGATTAAGATCTACGGGGATGCGCTATCCAGCGGCGCTAATTATCGCTCCCTGCTGGCCAATGTTCACTCCACGGCCGGTCAGCTCATCGCTCAGGTCATCACTCGCTACACGGAGAGAGAGCGGGAGGAAACGGATGACGCAGGTAAAAGAGAAAGAGGAAATATTCCCGCCGGGTTGCAAATTTTGGAGCGGAGGTGGGCTAATGCGGCGCTCGAGGGGCCGCTATCCCGCAAGCGAGGATCCAAAAACCCGTACAAGACGTGACTCGGCCTGCTATTCGTGAGACTCACTTTGACTTTGACTTGAATTTGAAGGTCGGCGTTTTGAAGTGAGTGTGCGACTTGTTTTTATTTTAAAAAAAATTAAAATAATACTGGCAACTCATCAGTCGGCTAGGATGCCGAGTGCTCGTAGTCACCATGAAACCCCACAAAGGCAGGTGACATTTGTTAGCATCACAATTTAGCTCACTAATAAGATAAGATATCCTTTATTCGTCCCACACTGGGGAAATTTACAATTTAATAGATGATCAAAACTGAACTAAGCAACGCGTCAGTAACTAACACTAGTCGCGGTAGAGCGCAAAGGCCGATTTAAAAAAAAAGAAAACCAGCACAGTTTGTTGTGTTTTCGCGTCGGTCTTGCTAGTGCGTTTTAGCTAACTAGCAAGATTGTAGGACTTGACTTGTGTCAACTTGAAAGGCTTGAGATTGATGTGACCCCCCCCCCCCCCGCGTGAATTCATCCCACTTCTGACATCATGCAAAGGTCAACAGCACCTCCACCCTTTCTCCATTACCTTCCAGTTCTCCAGAAACACATCCCCGAGGACTTCCTTCTGTGTGATGTCATCGGAAAGCCCATCCAGCAGCCAGATGGAGTGATCAAGTGGGAGACGGAGTGTCGCAGAAACGTGGCCCCGTGGGAGTGCCCCTTGTTGTTGGCCGACATGTGGCGGCCCAAGGACGGATTCGAGCGGCGCTTTGAAATTCAGAGGAAGGAAGACTACGAAAGGGAGGAGAGGGAGCGGGAGAAACAGCGGCAGAGGGAGGGCGAGAGCTACCAAGGTACACCGCCGAGGCTAGCGGAGGCGGCGGCGGCAGCAACGCCGGCCGGCCGGCGCTCATCCTCAGGGGGGTCGTCTGGCCAACAGGTGTGCGCTGGAGGCGAAGCAGGATGTCGTCAGGGGGTGCGGCGGAGGAGGCCGAGCGGGGCCACCGCGGAAGGAACTCGGAGCTCAGGAGGAGCATCAGCGACATGAACCTCAGCCTGAGGCGCCGTCAAGGCAACCACGTGACCAATGACCCGCGCGGAGGCGGAGGCGGAGGCGGCGGCCGCCCCGGCGCCATCGACAACGGAGCCGCGCAGGACAGGAAGAACATCGTGAGCATGATCGACCCGCAGCAAGGCGAGGTGAGGGAAAAAAAACTACCGTCGAGACGCAACGAGAGCATTTGGAGCTTTCCGGAATTCTTTGAGGCGTTTTGTCTTTGGCTCACGTGGCACACGAGGCCAAAATGTCCTGGGATTGGTTCAGGAACCTCTTGTAGAAAGCCATCAGAGAACCAAATGCAATGGGCAATGGCAAAACGCCACAAATGTCCTGCAGGGGGCGTTATTTGTCCTTCCAAGTGTCCCCGTGATGATGCCCAATCTGAATGTGCGACAAAAACTGGTGTTAAACGGGAGTTGGCACACGCCCGACACCGTTTGTAAATCCTCTGATTCATCACAAATACAGTTGAGCTGTTCTGGCAGGCTTTTCCTCACATTTCTGTCGTCGCATCAGTCACAAGCAGGCTACCAAAGTCATTAAGCATGGAACACAGGGAACAATCTCCGCCAAGTGGAGAATATTTGGTACTGCAACACTGCACGTCTGATGAGTTGAGTTGTTCGAGGAGGCTTTTTTCTGACACGTTTGCTTTCTGGCAGAAGGTTTTTGGAACCGTTTAGAAATCGCTCCACCTTGACTAAAGACCCAGTTCCATCCATCCATCCATCCATCATCTACCGCTTATCCGGGGCCGGGTCGCGGGGGCAACAGCTTTAGCAGGGAAGCCCAGACTTCTCTCTCCCTAGCTACTTCTTCAAGCTCTCCCCGGGGGCTCCCGAGTCGTTCCCAGGCAAGCTGGGTGACATAGTCTCTCCAGCGTGTCTTCGAGAGGAGCCAGATGAGGTGGCTTGGGCATCTGATTCGGATGCTACCTGAGCGCCTCCCCGGTGAGGTGTTCCGGGCATGTCCCACCGGGAGGAGACCCCGAGGAAGACCCAGGACACGCTGGAGAGACTACGTCACCCAGCTTGCCTGGGAACGACTCGGGATCCCCCGGGGAGAGCTGGACGAAGTAGCTAGGGAGAGGGAAGTCTGGGCTTCCCTGCTAAAGCTGTTGCCCCCGCGACCCGGCCCCGGATAAGCGGTAGATGATGGATGGATGGATTAAAGACACTTTGATGGCGTCACGGTGGGAAATGTGTGATGATTCCCATTCCCCCGCCCCCCCCCCCCCCATGGCGTGATTGTTCATTATAGTTGGTTTTTATTTCCTTTTGACTTTATTTGCTTTTTTTTTTAGCTTAGTTTTAATCCGTTTTTAGTTTTTCCAAGTTTTTCATTTATTGCTGTTTTTTGGTAAATCGTATGTCCGTTTTTATGTCACTCTGTGAATTATTAGTATTATTTTTTGGAGAGTTTTTTTGTGACTTGATGTTTCAGGTTACAAACTGGATACAGTTTACAAGTGATTGATCTCAATCTCATTTTTCTAAGTTATGAAAGCATTTGATACATCCTTGGTGGAGATATTGATCCATGATTGGTTGTCTAACAGTGATTTTTTTTTTTGTTGGGTGGGTGTCTGGTTAACATATTCAGATCAGAGCATCCAAGGCGGAGGCAAAGGTCGGATGGACGCACCAGCCGCCCGAGGAGAAAGACTACTCCAACTGTGACCTGGAGATGATGTCCCAAAGTTTGATCCTTCCGCCGACGGACCGGCCCTACTTCCTCCTGCTGCAGGGTTACGACCAGAGCAAGGCAAGACACGCTCGCAGATGCTATCGCGCTCCCAAACGGCGGCGTGACCGCGGACGAGCCCCCACGTAGCCGCGATGACGATGACTCAAACAAACACGTGCGCACTACACCCAGGTCATGACATCATACCTGCATGCTCTTCATCGCCGCGTGCCATCTGCATTTCCATCTCACCGCCGGGCTCTCCGACTCAAAACATCTGCCGACGAGCACAATACCCGGACGACACACACACTCCCGAAACACAAGAGGCCGTGTGCACATCACTCCATCTCGCACAATGACCTCACACAGGTCCTCTTTGTAGCAAACTGTGACACACTTTGGATAATGTCAACTCGCCCCGTGTTGGCCTCCGTATCTGATGGGGGCTCGATGTAAACCGCGCAGACCCCCCTGGGAGACATCCCTTCACCCTATTTCCGTCGCCGTGTGTTTTTCTTTAGGATTTTGTTTTGTACATCATGGCGGGGCACACGCACGTGTTTGGGAGAAAGGCCACAATGAGGGAGCGGGAGAAGGACAAAGAGAGGGAGAGGAAGGGCAAGAAGCCTCTCAAGGTGGACACCTTCCTGTCCGCGCCTGACCTCCTGGCCCGACACTTACTCGTGAGGAGGGATTCCGCCGTTCCCGAGACACCCGCCGGGCGAGGTAGACTCCTCAACTATGCGTAGCATCGCCGACGCGGTCTCGTCACCCGTTTTCAAGAAAAATGGCGGTGGCGCGACACGCGTTTACAAATAACATGACAACACTCAAAGCTGGTATATATTCTTTATCCTCCTCAAAGAATGGCAAATTTGACTGCAGCTAACTGAGAAGCGGCGAGCATCTGCGTACGTGTCTTTCGAGGTGATGAGTTTACAATGAAATCGTTGAAGTGACAATTGAGAAAAACATTATCGGGAAGGCGGCCCGGTAGTCCAGTGGTTAGCACGTCGGCTTCACAGTGCCGAGGTACCGGGTTCGATTCCAGCTCCGGCCTCCCTGTGTGGAGATTGCGTGTTCTCCCCGGGCCTGCGTGGGTTTTCTCCGGGTGCTCCGGTTTCCTCCCACATTCCAAAAATATGCATGGCAGGCTGATTGGACGCTCTAAATTGTCCCTAGGTGTGAGTGCGAATGGTTGTTCGTCTCTGTGTGCCCTGCGATTGGCTGGCAACCGATTCAGGGTGTCCCCCGCCTACTGCCCGAAGACAGCTGGGATAGGCTCCAGCACCCCCCGCGACCCTAGTGAGGATCAAGCGGTTAGGAAGATGAATGAATGAATGAATGAATGAATTATCGGGAAGAAAACAGAATCCAAACAAAGGTGCTTTTGAAAAATCGAAAAACGAGAGCTTTCGTTCTGGAACCCGACTAAAAGTAATTCTAACGACTAGCCCGGGGTGGGCAAACTTTTTGGCTCGGGGGGGCCGCATTGACTTTTAAAAATTGACAGAAGGGCCAGGTCAGCACAAGCTATGGTACATTAAAAAAAATGCATTTGTTGACAGTCCATATCAAACATCAAAAGACAAAAGCATCATGGGTTGTGATGGTGGATGGAGGTGGTCGAAAAGCCCCCCCCCCACCGGGTTCTGCAATTTCAACTCAACACGCCACCTGGCGGTGAAATGCCTGTCATTACAAGTCCAATTGAAATGAATGCAATCATTCACATCGAACCTTAATTGTGGATCAACCTTTGGTGGGCCGGATTAAACTGGCCAACGGGCCGGATACGGCCCGCAGGCCGTAGTTTGCCCACCTCTGGACTAGCCCCTTTCAATTCATCAATTCATCTTGACTGCATTTTAATTTTTTTAATTTTAAATGCATTTTTCTTTACGTCATATCATAGAGGCTTGTTCGAACGAAACTTTTTCATTTTCGATGAGTCGTCAAGGGACGCCGTATTCTGCTCTCCTCTTCTTCCAGCCTTGATGCGGCCTTTCCGAGGGGGTGCCGTCACACACAACGGCGTGGCTCTTTATAGGGAGACCATCCTGAAACCCGGCGACGTCATCGGACTCGGGGACCACTTCCTCTTTTTGTACCGCGACCCCCGAGTCACCCCAGCTCCCCCGTTGGCACTGACGCTGCCTTGGAACTCGGACGGCTCGCACCCCTGCTGCTCCTCGGGGTCGGCGGACAAGCAGGAGGCGCTGAGGCACTACCTGGGATCCGCCGAGTCGGCGCTCAAGTTCCATCCTCGGCACGCCGATGCCTTGCTGCAGGTGAGGCGGGAATAGACGCGGCGCCGGGGCCACTCCCTACCTTTGTTGATTTGGGAAGAAAGGAAATGTCAGGAGTATGACGCGATCGTTGCTGGCGGCAATCGGACATTGCCAGACGAATAATCGAGATTGCGGCTCTCGCCGTTTTTTGCGATTAGGAGATACTATCGAAAAACTCCTCCCCCGACTCCGGAGGAGGGCCTTTGGCGCCGGCATATCTGCTGTCAATCATGATCGACCACGCGTCAAAGCGCCTGGACCCTGCGCTCACGCCGCAGATATTACTCAAGGCGGCCAACCAGATCAAAGACATCGTCTGGGTAAGTTACATTGAACGGGCCTAAATGTCATAGATGGGTGCACCAAGAGGGGCCGCTTGAATCAAATCGACAGTGCTCGCTCCCACAGCGACGCAGGCACCCATTTCCAACTCCACCCGTGGAGGAAATTACCAGAAATAATTTATTGATTGTTCCAAGGAGATTTTAGCCTCTGTGTGTTGCCAAGTCAATGGGGTCTCAAACTCAATTTTTTTTGTCGCGGGCCACCTTGGAGTTACATCTTTCCCCCGGAGGTGTGTTACGACGGTCTCATTGCCTTATTCCTTGTACACGACAAATTAATGTCTCACGAGTTTTGAAATCAGTCAAGTCAGCTATAATTGACAAATGTTGTTGAAGTGAGTTTAAACAATTGCAAATTCCCAATGTTATTTGTTACACATGACATTTGGACATTTCCGTAGAGATTTTAGTCCAGTGGTTAGCACGTCGGCTTCACAGTGCAGAGGTACCGGGTTCGATTCCAGCTCCGGCCTCCCTGTGTGGAGTTTGCATGTTCTCCCCGGGCCTGCGTGGGTTTTCTCCGGGTGCTCCGGTTTCCTCCCACATTCCAAAAACATGCGTGGCAGGCTGATTGAACACTCTAAATTGTCCCTAGGTGTGAGTGTGCCCTGCGATTGGCTGGCAACCGATTCAGGGTGTCCCCCGCCTACTGCCCGAAGACAGCTGGGATAGGATCCAGCACCCCCCGCGACCCTAGTGAGGATCAAGCGGCTCGGAAGATGAATGAATGAATGAATGTATAAATTGACGGGCATGATTTTCTTTCGGGGGGCAAATAAAATGACGTAGTGGGCCAGACCTGGCCCCCGGGCCTCGAGTTTGACACAGGTGACCTAAAACTAGCAATGAGACTGCTTTTTTCAGCCGATCAGATTCCAAGTGAGTCCTCACAGAGTTTGAACGCTTGGCCCGCAACGGCATGTTCCCATCCTCTGATTGGTCGGTCAGAGCATAATTCGTTTCGACTGACAACGTCGAGCACGATCGTTTTTTTTGTTGTTTTTTTTTGGTAAGGCAGAATACTCGAGAGACAACACGCATCGTAACGCGACTGGATGACGTGGCTTTTTTTTTTTTTTGCAGTTGGAAAAGGAAAGCAGGTATTGTCAGTCAGTGTACAGCGTGAGGTCTTGATCAAGACAAATGCAGACGTGCCGTGTGCCCATCAAATCATGGAGATGAGCTGATGTCACTCCCTTGTGTTGCTGGAAAATGTGCTGTCATGGTGCCGGGGGCCGCGGGGCCCGACCCGACTTTTACCACCACACTAAACCGAGATGTCTCTCCCCTTCTCTTCTGTCTCCAAATCTCTTTACAGGATAACATTAAGGAATTTGGGGATAAGCATCCCACGCAAAAGTAAGACTTTTTTTTCTTTTTTTTTGCTTCTTTCAGCAACCTCTCGCTCAGCGATCCGTGATACATTTGTCCGTGCGCTGTTATGACTGCGCTACATTTTTGTGGTGTGATGATAGCAAGTTGCAAAAATCCAGTCCGGTAAAAATAACCCCCTCCCCACCCCCCCGCAAAGTTCCAAAATGATGTAAGCAACTCCTTACCTGTTGTGTCCAGTTCCTGTGAGCCAGAAAGCGAGATTAGCGCAGCCAACGTCCAGAAGTTGTCGTCGGACCTCAGGCCGCTGATGTTCTGGATGTCCAATGCCACCGAGCTCCTCAACTTCTTTCAGGTTAAAGTGGAGCACATGGAGAAAGAGTGGGAATTTGAAGGTGGGAACCGTGAGAAAAAACAAAAAATCCGCTGCTCGCATTAACGATACTCTGACAACCAGCGGACGGATTGCGTGTCCTTAATTTATCCATTTTGTATTTATATTGCACTTAATTGAACGTTTTTCTTCTTTCTACCCACATTCTTGCTGCTGGAGGCTGCAAATTTCCCCAGTGTGGGACAAATAAAGGATATCTTATTTTATCTTATCTTAAATACGCAGCCTTAATTGAAAGATTGGCAGCAGGCGTGCAGCCAGAAATTCCGCTCACTCTGCCCCCTGCTGGCCAGGCTGAGAACAGGAACATGACAAGGGGTGTTGTGGACTTAGCGTATCCCCCGCGTTTCGGTTTCACGGTCAGAACTGCGCCCCGAGGCGAACCCTGACTACGATGTGGCCCGCCGCCAAAAATGACTTTGCCAACCCAGATTTAGGACGTTCGAATTCCGCGGTCGAATTGCGGGTGATTGCGTCACCGCCGTTAAAAAGTCGCGCGTGAATGGCAGCGAGAAAAGCCGAGACATCTTCGCAGGCCAAGACTCTTTCATATGCCTGTTTGTCATTAATAATCCAAACGAGCGCTTGTCAAAAAGTCAACGTCAGCCAAGCTGCCATCGCCGAAGCCGGCACCAAAATGTCACGTCTTTGTACTCGATTCATGATTGACGCAATTGGCAAACGCCATTTTTTTTTTTGTCAACGTCACGCCCGTCGCTGAGGTCATGATGATTTCAGGGGGCAAAAAGCGGCGCCTCCTTTTGAATCCGTCCCCCCCCCCCCTGTCCCCCTGTTCATAATACAGCCCCGGGTGATCCGCTGTTGACGGCCGACATGGACACGTGCTCGGAAGCTCTTGCGCAACTGGATGAGGTCATCATGCACACCTTCCAGCAGTGCGTCTATCATCTCACCAAGGTAAAACTACGCCGGCCACCGCCCGTCGACGTTATTCATCCGCCTCGCGTGCAAATGAGCCCGCTTCCTGTCGCCCCCTGTCCGCAAGACCCTCTACTCGCTCCTCCCTGCCCTGCTGGACACCAACCCTTTCTCCACAGAGGAGAAGGAGAAGGAAAAGGGCACGGCGGCGGCGGAGGGTGCCGAGGGAGAGGCCAAAGGAGACCAGGAGCCGGACGACGTGTCCGCCCTGCCGCCCAAAGTGGCCGGGCTGGTGGAAGTGTATCGCTCTTCCCTGGTGCTCTCCCGGGAAGCTCGCCTTTCCCCGCCGCTCACCTCCCAAACCTTCGGCTACCTCTTCTTCTTCACCAACACCTCTTTGCTCAACACCTTGTTGGAGAGAGGTGAGAAGTCAACCATTGCGCGAGCGTCAGACGCGACGGATTGAGTCGTATCTTCCTCGACGGATCGTAGCGGCTAACAAGCTAACAAGCTAGCAAACTTGTCTCACTTTCATGCAGTCAACAATTAATTCATTTCATTCATTCATTCATTCATCTTCCGAGCCGCTTGATCCTCACTAGGGTTGCGGGGGGTGCTGGAGCCTATCCCAGCTGTCTTCGGGCAGTAGGCGGGGGACACCCTGAATCGGTTGCCAGCCAATCGCAGGGCACACCGAAACGAACAACCATTCGCACTCACGCTCACACCTAGGGACAATTTAGAGCGTCCAATCAGCCTGCCACGCATGTTTTTGGAATGTGGGAGGAAACCGGAGCACCCGGAGAAAACCCACGCAGGCCTGGGGAGAACATGCAAACTCCACACAGGGAGGCCGCAGCTGGAATCGAACCCGGTACCTCTGCACTGTGAAGCCCACGTGCTAACCACTGGACTACCGGGCCGCCCCAACAATTAATTACTTAATTAAATTATTTTAAACAATTAATTATTTAAAAAAAAATTAAAAAATAATTTATTTATTTAATTATTAAAATTAATAAATTAAAATGAAACTCAGTCCTGTGGCCTGGTTGTCAAGTTTGGAGACTGGATGTGAGATGACGATTGAATGAAAAAAAAAAAAAAATTCACCAACGTAGCAATTTTCATGGTTTGATTGAAAATGAAAAAAAAAAAAACAAGTAACACCCATTTCAAGTGAACTCTCATCCAATGATGAGATGTTAAAAAATTCTTCATGTGTGTGTGTTTTTTTTCAAAGACGCATTGTTTTCTTGGTCCCGAGCCGTGCAAATCCGTACAAACTTGGACCTGGTCCTGGATTGGCTCCAGGGGGCGGGTCTTGGTGACATCGCCTCCGAGTTCATGAAGAAGCTGTCAGTCATCGTCAACTTTTTATGCATTCCCAAGACGCGTCTGATCCAGGTAAAAGGATTTCCCCTTTTGTCGCCCGGTTGGACTCTGCCGTGGAACTTTTTGGGCTTTTCTCTTCTTAGTCCTCCTGGAAGAGTTTACAAGAGGATCACGCCTTGCTAAGCCCCGCCCAACTGCACCACCTCCTCACTCATTACAAGCTCGGACCGAGCAGAGCCCCCCCGGCCTCTTGGGCTCCCCCACCTGGCACGGTGTTGAGCGGAGGTTAGACCTTTCATACCGACTATAAACTCTTTGTCGTGTCGTCCTTCATTTCCAAGAGGCAATTTTGTTTTGTGTTGGATTTGTTCGTCCAATCGGGTGTCAGCCTCTATGTGTTGCTATGGCCACCTAATCTGCCCGTAGAATCACAAGTGCTTGCTGACATTTCAGACATATTTGAGAGCTTCCTGGATCACCCTCCTCTCATCCTGCCAAACGAGACCCCTCGGCTTGACCTTTCCCAGCCGGTGCCGAGCTCGGAACTCCAAAAGGAAGTGACGCGCCTGCGCACCTTCTTGTGGGGGCTGGACCAGGACGAGCTTCCCGCCAATCAGAGGACTCGGCTGTGAGCCGCCCCGGATCGAGATTTACGGATGTCGCGTCAAATACAAAACCAACAAACTTCACACAACGTTCTCATATCGCTTCATGTAATCCTTTCGATTCCCCCCCCCCCCCCCCCAAGTACTGTAAGAAGACCGTGTTGTTTTGATTCCCCAAATGTACCGAAAAGCCTTTGGAGCAAAGCTTTCAATGTTTGTCCTTACGTAAGTGTATCGAGAAAAAAAGTACTTGTTTGTAATAAAAGTCCTCAGTCTCCATTTGCCCTTTTGAGTTTTGGCAAGCTTGTCCCAAACGGAGGCCTCCGGTGGTGGGCGGGGCTTCAGCATCAGTGGACAAAAATGTGTCCACAGGGTGGCGCTGCAGGACCCATTCCCCCTACGAGTTGAAATGATGAGTCTGCAAGTAGAAGTGCTTGACTAAGGTCGCCATCATACTTTGACATAATCACCAAAGGCAAAGCTCTCATTTCCTGTCATCATGGTCGCATTTTTTGCATCGGCTCATGACTCAAGGCAACAAAATGATGATCAGATAAAGTCCCTACCGATGCAAGTTATCATTTAAAAAAAAAAAAACAAGGTCAGAGCTGAAAAGTGCCGAGGACAATTTTAATTTCCCCTCAATCGATGTGACACATCGGCGTGCTTTCCCATTTTACTGATGTGGTAAAAGTCCCTCGATGATGTCCGAGCACGAAGGGCAAGACAGGTGGTGCCGCTATCGTGGCGTCAAATGACTAACGGCGTGGCATGCACTCGTCGCTGCACCCGGTCTCTGTCATATCCAGTTAAGTCGGCGTACTTAGCGAGCGCCAGTCCAAAGAAAACAGTGCATCAGCGTCTCTGTTTGGAGGCCGAAGCCCTCTGACGTCCCTGCAAAGTTATTGTTCTGCAGCGCTTCTTTCCACCCGAACTGGTTTCCTCTCTTCCGGTCAGCTCCTCGCACGATTACCGTAAAACGCTTTAAAAAAAAAGCAACATCACTATCGCCTAGAGACTTTATAAGCCACTCCCCCTCTGCTTACATCGTCACCGTCGCCCCCTGTGGGCTCGTCTCCCCAGTATTCTCACTGCAAGACATCCCAAAAAAAAAATAAATGGAGTGCCGAAAAAGACTGCTGAAGGTTGATGAAACACAAGCGGAAGCACCCCGGTGGCTCGCTTCCTCAATTCCATCTGAAAGTTGAAGGTCAAACTAAACTGAACACAAAGAGAATGACGCGTCGTGTGTATTCAAAACAACCAAACAACGATGTCTTAAGAAACACCTGCGAGATTGATGCTAACCGTGCTAGCCACTAATATGCTAACAGTTGGCCTCAATCGTCACAGTCATAGTAAGATTGTATCGCAACGATCGCGCGGGTCTGTCGTCTTCGGTCTCATTGAAAACAGTCTTGCAGGAGTCATGACTTTGGTACACCGCCTCCCGGTGGCCAAGGCGGGAACACCAGGAGGCGCAGCGCATTTCATAGAAGCGGTAGCGTGAAATCCCGACGGGTTGGCGATTTACATCCGATTGAATCCAGCACCCCCCGCGACCCTAGTGAGGATCAAGCGGCTCGGAAGATGAATGAATGAATGAATGAATGAATGAATGAATGAATTCTGTTATGACGCTCAGGAACGGTTTCATGAAAGATGACTTGAGATGTGCGTGGCCACGGAACAAATTCAGCTTCTATTCCAAGACGTCAGTCTACTGTAATAATTGATTTCAAAGGATTTTACGGGACCCCGAGTTACGGCTTCCGGAACACCCCCCCTTTCCCCGCCCCCCGGGGGGTCTCCAGTTAGAGAGCCGGCCATGTTTGCGCGCCCATTTCAACTTTCCAGTCATGCCACACAGATGTAGGCTTTAAGACGTATAATTTGACACAGATGGGAGTCTGAGACTGGCCCTTTGCTAATAGTTTGATGTCTTTTGCACTACCGTGAGCAGCGTCTGACGGGGGGATTAAGTAACCGTGTCAGCTTTAGTAAGCGGGTGACACACTAACGCTTCCTGTGATCTGACACAGACGACATGTCATGCTCACTTTCACCCGGAATTGCGCCACCGCACCAGGCTTCTTCCGCCCAGGTGCACCCCCCCCACCCCTCCTCCTCCCGCCCCCACACCTGTTGTTGTGGCGTTTCTCTGTAATTAGCTCCGCACAATTACCATCGCCGACTGCGGGCACAGGAGCGCGGGCGGGCTGAAGACAATGGGCCGGTTCTTCTCTCCCTATCATCTCTTTTTTTTTTCCTTCTCCGAGCCCCGCTGTCGAGTAATGAAAGATTCTTCCACTCTTCAAAGAGATGGAGTTTCCTACCAAAACGGCTGAGTCAGAGGAGAAAAGAGAAAAGGATGAAAAGAGGAGGAAAACAGTAGGGAGGCGAGTAATGTAACGCTGGACCGCAGTGATTGTGTCGCGCGCGCACACACACACACACACACACAAACACACACACACACACATTCCTGCACTTGTGGCACAGTGAGGACCAAGTAAAAAAAAAAGCCTGCAAAGCGAGGACCACCCTTTCTGATTGACAAACACACACACACACACGCACACACACACACACACACACACTGGCGCACACACACACACACACAGGAGTCACGATCAGAGGCCCATAATGGCCCATGGCCCTGCGCACTGAACGCGAAAAGCTCCCATTTGGTGATCTGGCAGCATTTTACCTGAGCCCGACGTCACCCCAAAGCCGGCAGCGTGAGGACGTTTTTCAAGTCCTACGTCAGGGGTTGGGGGGGGGGCCCGCTGACGGAGACTGTGAGACCATCAGGAAATTGGATTGGAAAGTGTGTGGGCTCTTCTCGGCCCAAAGCAGTCATCATTACCACACATTGTGGAACCTTAACCGTGATGTGGACTTAAATTGTTTTTGTATCATGGCCTCATCGAGAAGGTGGGGGTTGGCGTGTGTGTGTGTGTGTGTGTGTGTGTGGGTGGGTGTGGGGATCACTATGAAGTCTGGCTCCGTATAAATGAGGGGGAAAAAAAAGTCTTTTGGGTCTCATAGTGAAAATATTTGAAGAGTCTGGCTGTATCAGACGCAGTCAGACAGCCAGAGAGTGGAACATTGTTCACAGCTGAGTCCTGTGCAAAGGTGAGGTAGGAAACACAGGAGCAGGGAGGGGGGGTGGAGGGGGCTCGGGGGGGAGATTCTCTGTTAGTTCACAGACTGGCACACAGACAGACCGGGAGCGTAGACAGGCTGCTCTTGAAGGCCGGCGAGGGAAATAGGTCACGTTCAGCCAGACGTCCAAACGGGCGGCGTGGAGAAAAGTTTTCAAGGGGGCGGATCCAAGTTTGGCCCAAACATGAGACGGATGCGCCTCCGAAGCGCAAAGATCGACTTCCTCTGGGACAGGCGCGGGCCCGGGTGCTATAAAGAGGTCCCAGTGAGGTGGGATCCAGCCTCGCAGTCTCACCACGACCACCAAACCACGCTGGCGGCGGCGTGTCCCGGGGACTGTCGTTAGGGGCGGGGCCAATATGTGTTGCTGCGTTCTACCTTTACCCTCCGTTCCTCGTGGTCTCCTACGTCGCCTCAGGGGCCGGAGGCCGGGACCTCACGCGGGGGCCGCGTTCCAGTGTTCCGACCGATCCGAGGCTTGTGTCGGACGCCTTGTTCCTATTTGACGTCACGGTGTTGACCGAGCGGACCCCGGACTCAACTCCCATCGAGCCGAGAAGGCAGTGCCGTAGTGGGCTTAGCGCGGCCTCGTGTTCTAGCGCTAGTAATCTGATGGCCGTGTTTATTTTATGTAGCGCTCCTTTGATGGAGCCAAAAAAAAAAGTCTTTGGGCTTTTTGTTTCGACAGTTTCACTGCCAGGTCAGAGGTGCTCGCCGTGGTAACTGTCAGGAAGAATAATATTTGCCCTTATATTCGCTCCAAACGGGCTTTTTTTTTTTTCCATGTTAGCGTCAGGGATACTCTTTGGGGTTTCTGCATGTCGGAGGTAAAAGGGTGACAGGGAGGAGCCCCCCCCCCCCTAAATGACGTTGCTGCCTGGAGGAAAATGGAAGTTGTCCACAGGTGGTCCCCCGGCGGAGCCCTCGCCTTCAACTGCGGCCGTGAGAGACGGCCCCGTGTGTACTGTGTACATACATCCCGTAGGTCTCCGTCGTGACAGAACAGGCACGCAAAAACACAGGAAAAAGTCTCCCACCTACTTGCCCCCCCCCCCGGCCTCCTACTCCCTGAGGCTCCACCTCAGCTGTCACTCATCCACAGTTCCCAAGGGTCATTTTTGGAAATGTGGTTAGCTAAAAACAGTTACCTTTTGCGCCATCTGCCTGCGCCTTCTCACCGCCTCCCCTTGAAAAACACACACACACACACACACACACACACACACACATACACGCACGCACACACAGAGCGCCGGCCGGCCGCCCGCTGCCTTGCGTCAGCTGTTTCAGATGGGTCGAAAAGCCAGGCAACCGCACGATGTCATTCCGTGAGGTTTTGACCCAACGGAGGCAGAACTCTTCACAGTCACGGAATCCGAATCCCGACCCCGATTTGTTCCGCGCCGGCCGCAAAGCGAACAGCGCGTCACGTATCGTGCGTCCCCGCCGTGGTACTCGCCCACTCGGGTTCACTTGACCTTTGCGATGTTGATCCGATCCCACAGGAGGAGTCCTTTCAAAGCGGGCGCCTTTGACCTTTTGTTCACCAAAGGTCAACCGCTCGCCTTCAAAGATTGATTAGCATGACGCTTCGGTGGAAAGCGGTTCGAGTCTTGCGGCCGGAATCTCGCGAGCCGTCCCAATTTGGTTATTGCAATTGGCCGAAGTCTGCGCTCTGATCTTGATATTTTAAAGAATGACACATTTTCATACAAAATACGACACCCGGAGCGTTTTTTATTTATGGGGACAATCTGTCATTTCCTTTTGTCATTAAGAAGTCTTGGTTTTGGATCAGACGTGAACAGTCTTGTAAAACAGGAGAACCCCCCCCCCCCCCCCCCCCTACCCCAATCCATCCGCTTCCCGTGGCGCTTATCCTGTTCGGGGTCAACGCCGAGTGCAAAGCGGACACACCGAACGTGAGACTATTTGACGGTGAAAGATGGAAGACGGGCTGGACTCTCTCATAGGGAGATTCCAGTCTGGGTTTGCGTTTCCTCAATCAAGTCTATCAAGCACTATCGTGGAGATATCGATTTCGATCGCTTATACCGCCGATCTGGAAAGATGAGCGACGCCCCGGTCTTTGGGTAGGAATTGATCCCACGACGTGAATGGCTACGCTCCGCAATGGCAGAAAAGATACGGTACGTTCTATGGCTTATCCTGATCAAAGTGGAACTCTGATCAGAGTGATCGATCCACCTGCTTCACGATCGTCAATGGAGCCAATCGAGTGGGAGTGGATCGGAGACCAGCTGCATGAATGTCAGCGATGTGAAGTATTCCTACCACCGGTGGCGGGACAGAATTTCCCGTTGAGGTTCGTGCCAGCTGCTATCCCAGCTGCTGGGTGACAAAGGTACGGCGTGCGGCCCTGACGTGGTCCTGCGGTGCTCGTGGCAGATCAGGAAGAAGATAAGGAGCCATTTGAAATTCATTCATTCATTCATTCATTCATTCATCTTCCGAGCCGCTTGATCCTCACTAGGGTCGTGGGGGGTGCTGGAGCCTAGCCCAGCTGTCTTCGGGCAGTAGGCGGGGGACACCCTGAATCGGTTGCCAGCCAATCGCAGGGCACATTGAGACGAACAACCATCCACGCTCACACTCACACCTAGGGACAATTCAGAGTGTCCAATCAGCCTGCCTTGCATGTTTTTGGAATGTGGGAGGAAACCGGAGCACCCGGAGAAAACCCACGCAGGCCCGGGGAGAACATGCAAACTCCACACAGGGAGGCCGGAGCTGGAATCGAACCCGGTACCTCTGCACTGTGAAGCCGACGTGCTAACCACTGGACTACCGGGCCGCGCCATTTGAAATACCCTTTCTAATTACGTTTGCCACTCCTGTGTCCACCCCCCCCCCCCCCCCAATGACTGTGAGGTATGTGCTTACTCACGGATTAGGGAGCCAAAGTACTGACGCAATCCCGGAGAAACCGGCCTGGTGATCGGCAATCCGATCGGTCCTGGTGCTATTTAGCGGCCCGAAACCTTTTGCGACTGGCGGACCGCATCCGTAGCCAGACAAACGGGAACGCGTCGATGTACGGGGGGCGGCGCCCGATGAGTGGCTCATCAGAGCGTTGTGTTCGTGCAAAGTGGGAGCGAAAAGCTCGGGGGGGGGGGATGACTCATAAGCAGGTGCCGTCGGTCAAAACCGTCGGGACCCGGTGGGCAAAACTCCGCTCGGAGGCGCGTTTCCTCATTTTCGATGAGGCGTATCGCGTTGCTTTTCCCGTCCCGTAGAGGGCGCCTCGGTGCCCCGACGCACTTCCGACACGCCCGTTTTACGTCTCCGTCATGGCCAGCTAGCATCGGGTCATCCTCGTCCATCTCTTTGTTTTGTCTAATCCGACCCCCATCCCGGCCGTCACCGTCCATTAGGCCTTCTTCACATGTCACCCCCGCCCGCCCCGCTTTCCCCCTTTTCGTGTGTCATCCCGCGCATCTCCGTCATCGCTCGCGGCCTCTCAGGATAGCCGCCGCCGCCGCCGCCGCCGCCATGTTTATTGTCTTAGTGTCAAAGTCCGACCCCCGCTCGTCCAGCCCGCACTTTGTCGTCATCTCCTTTTCATTTCTCCCCAGTGATTGTCTGCGCGCCTGTTGTTCTCCGCTCTTCCAGGCCCATCGGAGGCGGGGGATTTCCTTCTTATCGCTCACCGGGGGGTGGGGGGGGCGTCAGGAATTCCTTGAATTCCTGGCATGCTTCCCGGCGCTACCGGGGGTCCGATCCAGATGCGAGGGCGCCGTTAAAACAAGGCAGGCCCGCTCGCCGAGGCCCCGCCAACACCATTCCCCGCATCCGGCGGTGACCTTCTCGTTACGGACAGCGTGATTGATGAGGAGAAAGTCAACGAGCAGTCGGGGGGGGGGGGGGGGGGGAGAAAAGGGAGGGAAGGCTAGACACATGTTGCGGTGGTGTAATGCTAACGCGTGTGAACTCGCTGCCAAAAATAGAACATTCCGAAGGGTTTTCATTTCAAAGGCCTTGACTCAGACAGTTATTGATAAAAGAAGACATGTCAGGCATTCAAACCCCCCCCACCCCCCCACCACCTCCCGCCGGCAGAGCCATTTGTGGCAAATTGGTAACGGCGGGAGGTCAAAGTGCAACGCTCAACAGCGGGAATGCCAAACGTGTCATTCCTCTTAGTCACGGCCCTCTTTTGTGATAAAGGCGCTCCGGCAAAACAAAACTTCAACGCATGGCGGAGCAAATGAAAGCAGAGTTTGTGCCGTTTTGTTCAGCGCCCCCCCCCAAACGATGGCAATCGCAGATAACCGCCATCAGCCCGGTGACCGAGAATGCATGCAAACACATTACTGCCAGATCACAGTCCATTAAAAAAAAAAAAAACGCCAAACTGGATCTCGACCTTTGACCCGCCGGCAACCATCTTTGGCCGCACGCGCCCCCCCCCCCCCACCTCGCCACGTTTCAAAACCCGACAACGCGCGGATATGAAATTTCCTCTCGCCCGTGTTTGCTCTCGGCCGTGACCAAACGTACACACACTGACGCACAGGAAGCCCAATCAATCCGGCCACCGTGCCGCTGCGACACAAGCCGGCGTTATCTGCCGTCGCCGCCCGGGCTTGATTTACGACGGCCGCCCGTGTAATGAGCTTTAATTTAATGAGGTGGGGGGGGGGGGCTGAAGTGCGTCAGCGCTGTCCCAAAAAAACAGCCCATCCGTGTCACGTTTAAGAGAGGGTCGTGGGTTATAAATCGCTTTGGAACCGACGTAAGCATATTTGTGCTGCCCTGACTTGCGCGCGTTTCAACGTCGAACCCCCCCCCCCCCAACCCCCCCCACCCAGCGGGGTCAGCTTGATAAAGACATTCGAGAAGGTCACGTCACAACCGTCACTTCTTCCTTTTGTCTTCCTTCAGTGCGCCTCTCTCTCTCTTTCACACACACACACACGCGCCCCCCCCCCCTCCATTTCCCATGGGCGCAGCTTCCGTAGAAAAACAAGGCGACGGGGGCCCCATTGTGGGACTGACGTACTAACGTGCCGGTAAATGGTGTCCGGCTGACTCCGACATTGCGTACGTGGCTTACGCATACGCGTAAATACAACATATGTAGTAATTCAAGCGCAGTGCCTGACAAAAAGGGAGGGGGGGGTGGGGGTGGTGGTGGTGGTGGTGGGGGGGGGGGGGTAACGCATGCCAAAAGGTCTCCGCGGACAACGTCTCTGCACACTTGGCCACGCCCCCGAAATAGTACTTGACTCTTCGCTGGGGCCGACATATTGTATTCGTCCGATTAAAGGGGGTGGGGGGTCAGGGGGGGGGCGGTGGTAGAAAAAGGGGAAACAGAGAGATGGGGAGGAAGCACTTTGAGAGTTGAGGGATGCAGCAGCAGCAGCAGACGGGACGCGCAGTGACAGCAGAGGAAAGAATGTTTCGGGCGACGGAGAAGAGCGGCAGAGGAGGAAGTGGGGGCTCCGAGACGGGGGGGCCCCGTGCTCTCGGAGCCCCCGTTAACGCCAGTTGAAGATGGAAAGAGTTATTTGCACAGTAATAAGTTCCCTTTTGCGTGTGCTTGCTTGCAATTTGGGGGAGACACACACACACACGCGAGCATCTCGATGAACATTGCCCCCCCCCCCCCCGATAACTTTCACATTTCAAAGTGCCGTTATGCGATTTGGCTCGAGCCGATCACCTTTATAACGTCCACTTCATGACAACGAGCGGATTTTTTCCCACCGCTTGGCGAAGGGGCCTCCGTGACGAAGCCAAATGCCGCCGCGACCTCGCTTAGGAACAAAATATACGGCGTGACACGCCCCCTCGGTTGCTTAGCAACGCTGCCCATCCACCCCGTACCTCCATGTAACTCCCGCAGGCAAGATTTGTCTGTCTGCAAAGGCCGAAATGATGTCCAAAACTTCGAAAGGGAGTCTCCCAGACCAAGCCCGGCCGAGACTGCCGATTGGCTGTTAAACGGATGGATGGATGGATTGGGATGAACACTCATTCATTCATCCGGCCTTTCATTAATCAATCCATAACTGACATGGCAGATGGCGAGGCTCTCGTTCTAATTTTCCCCCCCAACCATTTTATTGTCAGGAATTCACATTTACATGCTCGGAATGGGAGATTTTACTTTTGTGGGCCGCCTAAAATGACGCGGTGGGCCAGATCTGGCCCCCGGGCCTTGAGTTTGACACCTACGGTGTAGATAAGACGGCATATAAGTGCACTCCATTCGCTGTTACGGTGGATTTGGTGGACAAATTGATTTTTTTAGCGACGGGAAATTGGGGTGTGAGTCCCAAGGGTTAGTTGCGGGCCAGGCCCGATCTGGGGAAGCCCTTTTCCGGCGCACCCCGACGCCATCTTTTGTCACGCGAAATTTGTCCTCGTAAGAGGGATGCGATGCAGACGCGTGGGTCGCCAACTATGACCCCCCCCCCCCCCCTCATGTTCTGCTTTATTTAGCACGAACTGAGCCGCACGGAGCAAAACAGCAAAATGACGATGGCTCTGTCGTTAAAAAAAATAAAATTAAAATAAAAAAAGGCCAGACAGGTGACTCAAGTCGTTGAGGCCGAAGCTTGAGCAAGTCTCAAGTCCTTGGCTGCCAAGAAATCGGAACTCTGTTTCCTGTGAAGTGGACTGGAGGCTACGATGGGACACGCGAGGAGGAATTTAAAAAAAAGGCAAACGAGGAGGCGATGATTCATTGAAAAAAATGAGACACGGGCAAAAGTGACAGGAGACAGAGAGACCCACGGAGGAATTCGTTTTTCACCGAAAAACAGGAAAGAACCGTTTGAGACTTGGTCTCAAATGCCCTTTTCTCCAAATCCATTTTTTTTAAAACTCCTTGCGGTAAGATTTCAAACAAATGTGAAGCAATTAGGGACACGGGTGTGGGGGTGTGGGGGATGGGGGGGCGCTTTTTCTCAGACACTTACTTACATCTGAGTTTCTACGGTTTCTACGGTGACATGGATGCTAACCGTCTACAGCGTCTCGCGTTGTGTGTTAGCATTAAGCTAGGTGACATTTGCGAGACAATGCTACGCGTGTCCTTAAATATACTGGACTGGTTTTTGCTACCCAGTGGCCCGTGGACGTCGCGCACGACTCATTAGGGCGCCCTGGCGTCTTATCTAAAGCGTGTGTGTGTGTGTGTGTGTATGTGTGTGTGTGTGTGTGTGTGTATGTGTGTGTTCCCAGGCTTCATTTTTGGGCTCAGCCAGTCTTCCCTCAAGTGTCTCCAGTTGCTCCAAAACGCTGCTTCACGTACTTTTGAGTGGAGTCTCATCCTCCTTAGTTGGAGTTAGTTTAACTTGTCGGTTCCACGGGGAGTGTCAACAAACAACTCGAAGCAAGCACACTTGAACTCTTTTTGAAAAACATTGTCGGTCTCGGCTGAATTGCGCACCATTGGCTCGGAGGGAGCAGAACAGCACAGCACGGGATAGGACCAACTCTTCACACACACACACACACACAAAATCAGGATAAAGGTTTTAGTTTTGCACACAGCATGCATTTTTTTTTCTCAAATCGACACCCCCAAGAGTCCACTTACGCTTTGGACGTTTTGATATGATGACAGGGGCGGCCCGGTAGTCCAGTGGTAAGCACGTCGGCTTCACAGTGCAGAGGTACCGGGTTCGATTCCGGCTCTGGCCTCCCTGTGTGGAGTTTGCATGTTCTCCCCGGGCCTGTGTGGGTTTTCTCCGGGTGCTCCGGCCAAAGTGTCCTTCAGAGTGTGAAGAGACATGAGTGCTTCACTTGTGAGTCACTAATCTCAGCAACAGTTTTTTTGAATGTCATCTCTTTTAGGGTGGGGGGGGGCATGCTACGCACAGTTGGTAGATGTCGCGAGGAGGGTCCCTCGCGTGACCCCGAGCTGAACATTGACCCTCATCACTTCCACCGACGTCACTTTACCATCCATTGTGCGCGGCCTCCTTCCTGTGCGTTACTCTTCCCACCGCTACTCATCCCCCCGCCTGCCTCCCCATCATTAACACGCTCACTTTCTCTCTGACGTAGGCAAAAAAGTACAAGGGGGGGGGGCATGTGCGGGGAAGCAACTTGGAGCGAGTTGGGGTTGGGCAACCATGGCAACCCCCCTAGGACAGGATGCCCCGGCGGAGTCACTCATGTGGGAGCGAGCGAGGCGGAGAGAATGAATGAGAGGCCGAATGACGGCGGCGAGGGAGTGGGGGGGGGGGGGGGGGGGAACGAGGTCACAGGGAAACTTAAAAGTGGTCTGTTATGGGAGAGTAAATATTAACATTAAAAGGTTGGATGCTTTGCTTTGGCCTTTAAACGTAATGGCTGCGTTGTTTACTCAAGCCCCTGCTGGAATTCCCTGAGGAAATGAGTGCGCTGCTTGAAGAAAAAAAAAAAGAGAAAGATGATGAATTTATTACCACTTCTTCCGATGGCCGTTGCGTCACGGCCAATGTTTTCCCCCCGCTTACAAATGACGCTCGGGGGCCAATCGGACCTGACCCTGAAAACCACACAACTTGCTTTATCATCCACCTGGACATGGAAACACTTGGAGCCATAAAAAAAAAGGATGGGGGGGGAAACCAGCCATATCGCAATGGACACACTCACGTAGCGCAGGATGTTGTTGCTCAGGGTGGGAACAGGACAGGACGGGACGGGACTAGCTCACCATAAAAGATGATCACAATATTTGGCCAGTGACATCATCGACGGCAAATGATGTGAAAAGCCGATAGGGCAACGTCATCATGACAACATCTCCCCACCCCACTTGACAAATTAGAGTCGCCGAGCAAGCGAACGAGTGTGACGCAAACATGTAGCGAGAATCATTTCCAATTGCCCTTTGTGAAGGGATGCGAATCTCTAGCCCGGCTCGGGGGCAGGAGGTGGCACGGGACACCCCCGAACCGCTTGCTAGGCCATCGCAGGGCACACAGCCGAACGACCATCCGCGCTCACACTCACACCGAGGGACAAATTGGAGTGTTCAATCGGCCTTCCGTGTGTCGCGATTCGGTTTGGGACCAACAGGTGGCACTGTAGGCGTCCCCCTGCAGCTGCGCACCTGTTGGTCATTAGATAATCAGTGCTTTGAAAGGACTCCCAGCCCAAGCGCTCGTTGTCGGGTCGTTGTTTGCTCTTGCTGCTGTCATGTTTGTTCTCGTAGTCTTTTGGTTCTTGGTTTTTGTTTGTTACTTTAGACTTTGTTTTGGATTTAGTTTTCTTTGGCGGCCCGGTAGTCCAGTGGTTAGCGCGTCGGCTTCACAGCGCAGAGGTACCGGGTTCGATTCCAGCTCCGGCCTCCCTGTGCGGAGTTTGCATGTTCTCCCCGGGCCTGCGTGGGTCTTCTCCGGGTGCTCCGGTTTCCTCCCACATTCCAAAGACATGCGTGCTGATTGGACACTCTAAATTGTCCTAGGTGTGAATGTGAGCGTGGATTGGTTGTTCGTTTCTGTGTGCCCTGCGATTGGCTGGCAACTGATTCAGGGTGTCCCCCGCCTACTGCCCGAAGACGGCTGGGATAGGCTCCAGCACCCCCCGCGACCCTAGTGAGGATCAAGCGGTTAGGAAGATGAATGAATGAATCGTTTTTGTTTGTTACTTTGGACTTTGTTTTGGATTTAGTTTTCTTTGTTTTAAATACAATTCGTCAAGTACACCCTGCTCCTCCTCCTGCCTGCTTTTTGGGTTTCCACCACCACCATCACGCGACGTGACACCATGCACGTTTTTGGACTGTAGGAGGAAAGCCGGAATACCCGCAGAAAACCCACGCAGGCCCCGGGGGGGGGGGAAGAACATGCAAACTCCACACAGGAAGCCCAGTGTTGCGCAGCTCAGAGAAGCTTGTGTGAGTAAAGTTTGTCTGGCGGCGAGGCCGTCACAGGTTCCCCTTCCTCCCGATGCCTTTGAGGTCGCAGCCTAAGTGTCTCTCGTTTTTCTCCTCCGTGGCGCTTTAACGACATCGGTGATGTCATGGGTAGCATATGAAGGCCACACACACACACACACACACACACACACACACACACACACGTCGATGCACAAACAGCGATGCCCGGCACGCTACACAGGCACCGCTTTTATAACCGCCACATGCCCATAATTACACACGCGTACAGTACGCACACCCATTGACACCGAGCCCGGATTCCCCCTTTTCCAGCAGGCTGCGCCAGTGCGCTTGGCTCCCGCAAACTCCAAAATGCCCCCGACGCCCCTCTCTTTTTTTTTTTTTTGTCGTGTGCGCCAACACGCAAAGTTCAAAAAGCGGGTGCCGCGGCCGCTCGACCGAGCCCATCGGGGAGAAAAAGTGAAAACAAATATCTCTTCTGTATTTGGACGCACCGCAGTCAGTCGCCAACTATGCCCCCCCCCCCCCCCGCCCCACCTCCTCATGTTCTGCATAAAACGAGATTGGAAAAATCATTTTCCGATCCGCTTTATCCTCACAAGGGTCGCGGGGGCGTGCTGGAGCCTAGCTCGGCCGTCTCCGGGCAGGTAAATTGAATTAAAAAAAAAATTCAAAAGGAAGCTGAAATTTGATTGGACAAACAATAAAAAATTAATAAAATAAAAAGGAAAACCCCAAAACGATTTTAAACACTGCGCCGCCAAGGCACACGATATTGTGAATGAGAACAAAAAGATTGCAGGAAATTTTGAGGGGCCCGGTAGTCCAGTGGGTAGCACGTGGCTTCACAGTGCAGAGGTACCGGGTTCGATTCCAGCTCCGGCCTCCCTGTGTGGAGTTTGCATGTTCTCCCCGGGCCTGCGTGGGTTTTCTCCGGGTGCTCCGGTTTCCTCCCACATTCCAAAAATAGCGTGGCAGGCTGATTGAACACTCTAAATTGTCTCGAGGTGTGAGTGTGAGCGCGGATGGTTGTTCGTCTCTGTGTGCCCTGCGATTGGCTGGCAACCGATTCAGGGTGTCCCCCGCCTACTGCCCGGAGACAGCTGGATAGGCTCCAGCACCCCCCGCGACCCTCGTGAGGATCAAGCGGCTCGGAAGATGAATGAATGAATGAATGAATATTCCAAAATATTTTAAATGCCGCTCTGCACCACCGACGAAACGTCTTTTGAACCCACGCGTTGATTCCAAAGCGCGGACCAAACTGGGCGACCAAGAATGAAGTCGCCGTCACTTTCGAAAAAGGTCGCTGACCCTTGACCTGAAAAAAAAAAAAGTGTCCGCCTCGATTAATCCAACGATTGCCCTATAAAGGCTGACGGGCACGCGCACGTCCGCGTCTTGTAGACGCTGTGAACCACCCAGGAGACCCCCCAAC
Organism: Hippocampus zosterae; assembly: GCF_025434085.1. Classification (NCBI taxonomy): domain Eukaryota; kingdom Metazoa; phylum Chordata; class Actinopteri; order Syngnathiformes; family Syngnathidae; genus Hippocampus; species Hippocampus zosterae. Next base: position 2,054,760 of record NC_067455.1, on the reverse strand, counting down.
GGTGAGCGCAAAGCAGGGAGAGTGACTAACTTCACTCTTTCTTTTCTTCTCCGCCCCAGCTGCGTCTTCAAACGGCCTTTTCATGTGGCCAACTAGAAAGAACCATTCCCTGTGTCAATATCATCTCATTTTCTTCGTTTGACCCCCCCGAGAATCAAACTCGGCATCTGCGAATAGAAAGCGCTATTGTGCCCAGTCGCCGGTATTATCTCGAGTGAGTGTTTTTCCTTCGAAACGCTTTCTTCCTTCTCTCTGTTTTCTTTCCCTTGTGACGGTTGCGGGCATTTCCTCGTAGGTAGTGATGCATGCGCCCTCTGGCATGACTGGAAAGTCATTTCTGCCCTTTTGCAACACTGGGTCACGCTTTACTGCACCTGACTGGATCTTTCCAGTCAGACCAAACTCGGCTATATATACAGTGTGTGTGTGTGTGCGTGTGTGTGTGTGTGTTTCGCGACAATGCATGAAACGTAACACGTGCGCAGTAGGAAGTAGGAAGAAAAACACACAAAAAATCTTTCAATGGCGATTGTTGTCGCTGGTGAGCTGCGGCATTTCCCAGTTGACTTTGGGCGACCGTTCGCGCGAGTGAACCGCGACATCGTTAGCGAAGAACCATAATAGCGGTTCTCAAATTACCACCTCAAAAAAAACGCTCGGCTCTTCAAGTGCCGCCGTAACCGCCGACATTATGTAGGCCAAAGGCAAAGAATAACAAAAAAAAAACGAACATGTTTTTTTTTTTTTTTTTTACTCGAGCACTACACGTAGCACGCTAAATGCTACGTTTCTCGCATTTAGCCTACAATTACATTCAAACCTATTTGCCAGTATTCTGTCCTACTTGTCCGTGTCCGAGACGTGAACAGATAGACAGATAGCGAACAACGAAAAAAGACCAAGGATCCACAATGTTGAGATGGAGCTTTAGTTTCTTTTTCCTTAGATTTTTGTAAAACTGTACAGAGAAATAGAAACACACAAAGGGGGATGTTTCACCACCGTTCAAATTAAATGTCTCTGTGTCATCACTGTACATTGTTATGCTAACTTTTCAAAACGCAATATAAGCTTGGAACAGAAATAACCAAAATATGCACGGTTTACATTGAAAATAGCCGCAACTAGCGTGCAGTAGCCCATATGCTAAGATGAATGATCAAGCGCTAATGTAGCATAGCAAAAACGGACGGAAAATCGTTCTTAATATTGCACATTTCCAATGCTGAAACTGAAGTAACGGTTTGGTAGATATCATGAAAGTGCAGTCTAAACAGGGTCAACTTACGGAATACCCGGAGAAAACCCACGCAGCGCTATTGTGCCCGTCGCCGGTTATTATCTCGAGTGGGACTCGTAGCACACTTTGACAATGATTCCAGATACAATGAATTTGGAATTATGAGTACACTGACGTAAGAGTGCCCCGACTTTTATGTTTTCAGCGTTACGGTAATCCAATTAAAGGGGAAGCCGAGTCAAATGTTGTCTTTACGGTCGTATTTTCGCTGCATTCTGATTATTATTGCCGCTTGGAAAATCAATTAGGCAGCAAAAGCAACCCTGCTTTATCCATCCATTTGGTCACTTGCTGTCCACCGAAAATGACATCACAGTGCCGAGGAGCTCAGCGTGTCACGTGACCAACTCCGGAAAACAGGCGAGCCGTGATTGGGTCATCATATGAGCCCCGAGGATCGAGCGTGAGTATTTTTACAAAGACTAATTTGACTCGATTTGCCTTTTAAAGTATTGTGATGCCCTTTGCATGTGGGCAAGGAGAGCCGCAGCCGCACTTGACGGGCATTTTCAATCGTTTATTGGGAACGGCACAAGCAGTCAAACACATGTTAGCTTGAGCGTTCCGTGTAATTGCTTCACTTTCATTTCATTCATTCATTCATTCATTCATCTTCCGAGCCGCTTGATCCTCATTAGGGTGGCGGGGGGTGCTGGAGCCTATCCAGCTGTCTTCGGGCAGTAGGCGGGGGACCACCTGAATCGGTTGCCAGCCAATCACAGGGCACACAGAGACGAACAACCATCCACGCTCACACTCACACCTAGGGACAATTTAGAGCGTCCCAATCAGCCTGCCACACATGTTTTTTGGAATGTGGGAGGAAACCGGAGCACCCGGAGAAAAGCCACGCAGGCCCGGGGAGAACATGCAAACTCCACACAGGGAGGCCGGAGCTGGAATCGAACCCGGTACTTCTGCACTGTGAAGCCCACGTGCTAACCACTGGACTACCGGGCCGCCCTCATTTCATTTCGGTGGGTAAAATTTAAAGGGGCGTGGCCTTACGCATCGGGAGCAGTTTTCCTGTGAGCGTACCGGGCGTGAGGTGTGGTCTACAGCAGGGGGGCACGCGAGCGTTCTCCTTTTGTATTTGTACGTTTGTTCAATAAACGGACGAAAGTGCGTCGGCAAAGGCGCAGCGAGCGATTTTGTGAAAAGTGGGTGCCAAAGAAGTGGATGCTTGGCGTCACTGCGACCTCATGCCCCGCCGCCCCCCCCCACCCTCCATTTGCACACCACTCCATCAAGAGACCAATTATGGGACCAAAATGGAGTCCTTTTACAAGCACTAATTACCTAATGACCCAACAGGTGCGCAGCTGCAGGGTGTGGGGAGGAGCCCCTACAGCGCCACCTGTCGGTCCAATCGGCGACTTGATTTGCCCGGCGAAATATTTGAACGCTTTCCGATGGGAAAACTTTCACCGTAGTGTGAGGAATCTTGTTTGTGCCTCTGCAAGTCGTGCGTGTACGTTATGTGCATGTTGTCATGCCGTCCTTCGTGACCTCGACGAGTGGGCACCCCCACCCACAATGTACAAGCGTGCGCTCATGTCCCCCCCCCACTGCCCCCCCCTCCAAAAAAAAAAAATGCATGGATGTGCATGTGTTCTCACTGTTTCTATGCAACGCGTCTCGGAGGCCCCTTCTGGTCTGGTCCCTGGACAACACCTCTCTCTCCTATCCTCACTCCTCACTCTTTCCTTCACCCTGGAGAGGGAGGGAGGGAGGGAGGCAGAAAGAAAAAAAATGGGAGGTGGATAGTATGTGTGTGTGTGGTGAGTGTGGGGGGGGGGAAGTGGAAATAACAGGCTGCTGTCTCAAGAGGGGCAGAAAAAGTGCCAGGGGTGAGGAAAAGGGGGAGAGAAAGGTGTTTGCGGGGCACTGGGAAGCCTTAAAATAAATCCAATCGCATCGTTGAGGGAGTCGGAATCAAAAGAATATCATAATATTAATAATCATAATAATAATAATATCTCCAGATATGAAAGGCACGCGACTGATGAGCTGGGCTGATAACACCTAAAGACAATGAGCAAAAAAAAACAAAAAAAAAAAATGGGGGGGGGAGAGATTTGGATTGGGAGATGGCCAGATAAGAAGCGATGCGGACACCATTGGCGCACTGATGAGGCCGCAGGAAGTAGTGCAAGATAGCAACCGGCAGCGATGGGAGGGGAGAAAGTGATAGAGGATAGAAAACAAGAAGAAAAAAAAACACAACGGAATCTTTTTTTTTGTTTTAAGTTTCGCAAAGAGAGGGAGGGGGCAGAAGGGAGGGAGAGAAAGAGAGAGAGAGAGAGCCCGCGTGTCTGTGTGTGTGTGTGTGTGTGTGTGCGTGTGTTTTAATGAATGAAGTGAGTCACTGCCGATGTGTCATAGGCCCGACGTCTTTATAAAGGAAGTTTTAAACAAGCCTAAACACTTCACTTGCGCGCAAAAAATTGGACTTAGCACACACCGCATCCTTCTCTCTCCGCAGTTCTCTCTCTCTTTCTCTCTTCTTTCTCTCCTCGCTCTCTCTCCTTCTCTACTCTGTCCAAGTGCCTCTCCACCTTACATCTCAAACTTTGCTCCCAACAAAAAAACAAAGAAGAGTTGGACGAGATATATTATATATTTATATTATTATATATTTTTTTTTTAATTTCCAGCTCTCCACCCCACAAAAAAAAAAAAAAAATTTCACGTGGTCTTTAGCGCGCTCCCATCCGAAGGGGTCAGGACGCAACTTTTTTTTGCTCCTCATATGGACTGAAAAGGCGCCAAGGAGAAGCCGCCGCCGCCCCGCCGCCGCCGCAGCACGTGTGACGCGTCTTGCCGGAGTGACCGGTGATTTATTATTGTTTTTTTAATTTTTATTTTATTTATTTGTCTACCTGCTGTTTTGGGGCCTTCCATTCTGTTGGATTCGAACCAATATGAAATGTAAGTGAATGTCTTGATTTTGATTTTGATTTTGATTTGCCGTAATTCACTTGGAATCGGAAGCTAAGCTAACGAGCGTGAATGTCTCATTCAAGAGAAAACTTAAAAAAAAAATTTTTAAACTACTGCCGGTTGTTGATAGAAAGACTTTTTTTTTTTTTGGAGTGGGGTGTGGGGGTCTAATTTTAAAAAAAAAGCTGTTTTAGTGTGCTGAAGCCATTCCAGTTTGAGGACAGTGAGTTGGCACGCGTGTTATTTTGCCTGTAAATCCTTGCGGTTCACCTGTAATTATCAAGCCTCCAGTAGGGGCTTCAGCACCTCTGTGGCCGCCCCCCCCCCCCCCCATTTTTAAAAAAAATGCTTTACACGAGCTTGTATTTGAACTTGAAAGGCCAAAGAATGAATGAGCTTACTGTTTTGCCGTGTCTGACTTGGCCCCCGGTCTATATAATTTATAGCGGCAACACACGCCGCCTATCCAGTTGCAGGTGTGACAATCAGCCGCATTCATTGCGGAGCCTTTATCCAGGCCAGGAGTGATGCTGATGTGTTTAATGATTTGCCTGTGAAAACATGAATCTGTCACCGAGGCTCAACGCCGGGGCGCCGCGTGCCAAGTCTGCAGCTATTGTTTATATTATGGTGCAATATCTTCCCCCCCCCCCCCCCCCCCCCCGGAGTTGACAGCGGCAAGGCTGAGGTCACGATCATTACGGCGAGATGACAGCGCCTCTCCGCTAATTGCTTCCGTTTTCTTGCCCCCCCTCCCCCTCACCGTCCCCCCCCCCCCTTCCTCGCAGTGCTGCTCGACCCGTCGTCGTCGCTCCTCTTCTCGCTGCTATTGGCCCAGCTGCCCGTTTTCACCACTCTGCCTTCCCGGTGCCTCAGCGGCGACCCGGCGACATGGACAGGCTGTCCAACCAGACCAAAAGTCTCATGAAGCTCACGCAGGAACTGCTGGTAGGTGTGACGGGGGGGGCATTTGGGTGGGGGGGGGGGGGGGTCCGCCGTGGAAATGCCGGCGAGCGAGGTCTGGTCCTTCAAATCACTTTATGCCTCCTATGAAAGCTTTGCGACAAAATCTCCTCGAATAGTTTTTAAAGTCGGCCGCGAAGAACGCTAATTATGTAACGCGACGCGATATTTTGTATTTATATAGAAGAGCGCGCGCCAAGCACTCGAGATACAATTGCTGGAGAACAACCTGGCTTGACCCAAATCATCATTCCCCATTGAAATGAATGGAAATGCAAACAATTCGTTCCGACGCCCTCGGAAATAAACGTATTCGTCGGTAAACATGCAGGGGGGGGGGGGGGGGGACATGTGCGCTCCACATAAGCCGCCAAGGCTAGAAAAAGACAACCGTACCTCATACGCTATCAAACCTTGTACTTCTTCTGTGGGCCAGTTGGCTAACTAGCTTAATGCAAAGCAACCAATGTGCATGGATGGTGCTGTAAAGTTTGTCACAAACTCTACAAAAAAAATACAACAAAAAAACAAAAATAATAATATAAGCGACGTCTTGTATCGCTAAAAACTCGAAAGCCTTGAAATACTTGTAATCTCGAGGTACAAGTCAAGGAAGTTATGGCACAATAATTGAGACTTCAAATGTTACTGATGTGCTTGGCTGCGTCATTTATTTCCTTGAACCCCCCCCCACCCCCCCAGAAGATATTGATGCTGCAATTTCCTTGAAGCTCTTCCCGTTTACCCAAAATATATCAGGAGAATTTTGTTTTCCAATGTGAAGCGAACCGTGAAGTTAAAAGGA